>NC_063161.1:52089877-52177916 GCF_023159225.1 Perognathus longimembris pacificus
CAGAGGAGAACTGGCAGCATGCACTAGAGCATAACGGCAGAGATCTGTTCCACGATGAGGTGCCTGGCAACACACACCTGCCATGCTCAGGAGTAAGAAGGAAGCACTCTCCAGTCGGAGGATACCTGCACTTTGCATCTTTCGTCTTTTCCCAAAACGGGTCGTCACATCTTCCTACTTCCCCTAACACAGTGCACATGCAGGGAGGCTGATACACACAGTCTGGGGCCAAGCCCCCCCACCTCCATTCGCCACCCTCCTCACCCCTCTACCCCTTTGCCACTCTATTTATTCCCCAACCCCGCCCACCTAGTACAATCTTCTCAGGGTCACAAATGACAATCACAAACAACTTAATGCCTATAGGGGTATCACCCGATCCATGGCTTCCTATTTAGGTTAGTGGGAGGTGAGGACTGGAGAAGTCCAGGCCTCATAGAACATGATACATCACTCCATGGGCATGAAAACCCCAGGTGACCTTCAGTGCTGACCAGGGAAGAATCCACTTGCCTCCAGGCTGTCTGTACCAGGCTTTACCCGAAAGTTACCTACTTTGGACAGCTTAAACATATGGATGACACTTGCAGGCTGTGCATCTCTTGCAAAAAGGAAATGCAACAGTCCTATTCCTGTCTGTCTAACCACCATAAGGTTTTGCCATATTGATTGCCAAGTCCCGCTAGTGAAAATATCATCTCTTAAGAGGTGAGACGACAATATGGAAGAGGCACAGCTTGAAGAGATGCTTGATTCTTACTCCATCCGTGCTTTGCTTCAGGTTTGCCTTTGGATTGGTTGTCGGTGTCAGTCCTGCCACTTGAACTCAGGGCATGGGCGCTGTCCCTGAGGTGTTTCCCTCAAGGCTAGCACTCTACCCCTTGAGCCAGCTCCAATTCCAGCTTCTACATGGCAAACTGCAGATGAAATTCCCTCAGCATTCTGGTACCAGCTGTCAAAACCTAGATCAGCGGGCCCTACCCTCCTGAGAAGCTGCCATTAGAGGCAGGAAACACTGGGGCCTCACATCCTTAACTCCATCTTCTGCAGTAGATTGCACCAGGTGCATTACATGCTTCCTGAGGCTGAGAAATACACTTTGCTCACTGACTGAACACAGGGACATACATTGTATTGTTAGTGAAGGAGGTGTAACATACATCTCGGGAGGGGAAGACCCTCACTACACAGTTTCAAACATCCACTCTGTACTTTCCCGGAGCAGCTCCACAACATCCACGCCCAGCAGAGCTGCAGTTGGCCTACTCCAGCACAAGGAGCACGCTATGGGCCGTACTCCATGGTGAACAACACACACTTGCCTGGACATCAGGAACAGCCTGGAACACAGGCCGCGGTGACATCCTGACAAGAGGGATCCCAGCTAGATAAATCCACAATAGCTGGGACAGCTGCAATGCAAACATTGCTTGCCAAGAACTGCTTGATCAAATGCATGGCAAGACGAGCACAAGTGGAAGACACAGATTTCAGGCTACAGGTTGCTCATGCACATGCTTCCCTTTCCAACAATCCCGGCCTATAACTCAGTCTGTGCTGTGAGGATCCCTTTCCCTTGACAACACAGCCTCTGCAGATTGCAGGTCACATTGTGGAGCTAGGAATTGAATTAATTCCATCTGAGCAAGAAACTGTGGGAGAAAGGGGAGTTGGTACATCTATCATAAAGAACCCAAGGTTAACACGTACATCTCAGTGCATCCCAACGAATCTGAGAGACTATTCCAAGTTAACAAATCAACATCCCTCTCAGGGAAGGGGATGAGCATTTAGATTCCTGTCAGACTGAGGGGACATCAGGGATAGCCCTTCTAGGTTGCAGAAGGCGCCAGGAGACCTTCGCTGTGTTACATAGCTCTGTTGTTCGAGTACTTCATCCGGGGCCAAGGCGGTTAAAAGAAATCCTGTCCAGGAGCTTGAGAGGGCCAATCCCACCACTGAGAGGGCGGGCTGCCAAAATCAATCGCTTGTTCTGAAATGGAAGAGACCTGAGTCAGGCACAGCCGGGGGGGGGAAAAATCAGATTGCATGCTGAAGAAAAGGAAGCAAGGTGATACTCACCTTGCTCAGGCGAGCTGGAGCCGATTCTACATGCGCAGAATGGCAGTGATACTTCTATATTGCTTGCAGAGCAGGAGGAGACATGGTGAATACTTGAGAGAGGAGGCTCCGCCAGACATTTACCTTCCTGATGAGAGGTACATTGGGTGCCTTCAACGCTCACTACACTCTGAATAGATGAACTCTCTTCTAGGAGTAAAGGGCCAGAGGCATTCAGTAGTAAGGAGAGATACACGAGGTGCACTCTGTGCTGAAGTCAGCTGAAGGAGAGGGATTGCAGGCTATGCCAGCCAGGACTTGACATTTAGAATGACTGGAAGACACAGGTTTCAGGCTGAGGTCAACTGGACTAGGAACACCTTCTACACTGAGGATATTGGAAGAAAACAAATCATTCCAGACTGCGGAGGAGAATGGGAAGCATGCAGTAGAGCATAAGGACAGAGATCTGTTCCAAGCTGAGGTGCCTGGCAGCACACACCTGCCATGCTAAGGAGCAAGAAGGAAGCACACTCCAGTTGGAGGATAGCTGCACTTTGCATATTTCGTCTTTTCCCAATACGGGTCGGAACAACTTCCTACTGCAGAGCTGCTGGCCCTACCACAGTGCACATCCAGGGAGGCTGATACACACAGTCTGGAGCCAAGCCCTCTTCTCCCCCACCTAGTTGTCTTGAAGCTTTTAACTTTCTTATTTTTTTAAGTAGGTACACAAAGGAAGTTTCAACATGTTACTTTGTAAGTACAATTCATCTTGATCAATGTCCCTTTTTATCATCTCTCCCCAATACCTCCAATCCTCTCAAGTTACCTCGTTCTATTTTCAGATATGTACATTTCATATATGTGTATTCTCTGTTCATCTGCCCCATCCCCTTGACTTCAGCCTCTTTTAAGAACATATTCAGCTTCCTGGTATTTATTTTGTTAAAATGTAAGCCAGTTCTTTAAAGGAGTTATGACACTGGAATCTTCCCTTGTATATTCTGCTCAACTTTATGTGTTTTTATATATAGGCCTATGCTATATATGTTTAGATCTAATTTCCACATGAGAGAAAAAAGTGTGTCTCTTGTCTCCAATTCTAACATACTTCATTTAACAATTTTTCATGCAGTTTTAGTTTATTTGCTTAACCTGCCATCTGCAAATTGTATACGCTATAATGCCCTAATCACTTGCTGTCCTACTAACTCATTACTAGTAAATAGATTCTATTGCCTCTATTAGTTTTATTTGATTTCCCTTTTAGAAGTAATAGGGTTTAAACTCAGGCCTTTGTATTTCATAGGCAGGTACTCTATTGTTGAGCGTTGCCTACAATCCTATTATTTCCATTTTATAAATAATAAAACCAAGGCATAAAAAGATTAGCCTCTCAGAAGTTAAAAGGCAGTAAGGTGTGGAGCAGGGATTCAAATGCAACCATATTGGTTCTGAAAGATACATAATGACTCACCACTTTCTCTAGGTTGTTTGTCATTGTTGTTATTGTTTGGGTCCTAGGAATTGAACCCAGGGCCTCACATATGCTAAACAGTTGGTCTATCAATAAGCTACAACCCCAACCCAACCCTTTGCAATCCTATCTTTACTTCCTTAGTTCTGGGATTACAGTGAGCACTACCATATCCAGCAAGAGCTTATAAATGTTGTTTGTTTGTTTTAAGTTAAGCATAAGGCTGGGGATGTGGCTTAGTGGTAGAGTGCTTCCCTAGCATGCATGAGGCCCTGGGTTCAATTCCTCAATACCACATAAACTGAAAGGGCCAGAAGTGGCACTGTTGGCTCAAGTGATAGAGTGTTAGCCTACAACAACAAAAATAGCACAGAACAGTGCACAGGCGCTGAGTCCAAGACCCAGGACTGGCAAAAAAAAAAAAAGGAAAACAAATTCAAGCTGCGTACCCATGACTCACACCTGTAATCCTACTCAGGGTGCTAACTGCTGAGAAAGGCAATTCAAAGCCAGCCCAGACAGAAAAGTCATCATGAGGGTCTTATCTCCAATCTACAACTCAAAAGTAGAAATGGATCTGTGACACAAAGTAGCAAAAGAGCTCAGGAACAGCACCCAGAGCCCAGCCAGTTCAAGGCTCTTAACCAACAAAAAAGTAATAATAATTATTATTCAGTTATTCAATAGCTTAGGTATCAAGGAAATTCAACTCAAATCTACACAGAAATTTCCTCACTCCTGTCATAATTGCTATCTTTCTTTTGTTTTGTTGCCTGTCCTGGGGCTTGGGCTCAGGGCCTAAAGCACTGACCCTGGCTACCTTTTTGCTCAAGGGTAGCACTTTGCCACTGGAGCCACAGCATCACTCCTGGCTTTATCTCTTTATGTAGTGCTGAGGAATTGAACCCAGGGCTTCAAGCATAGAAGGCCAGTACTCTATCACTACGCCATATTCCTAGCACCCATATTGCTATCTTAAGAAAACAAAAAAGGGGGCTGGGAATATGGCCTAGTGGCAAGAGTGCTTGCCTCCTACACATGAAGCTCTCGCTTCGATTCCCCAGCACCACATATATAGAAAACAGCCAGAAGAGGCACTGTGGCTCAGGTGGCAGAGTGCTAGCCTTGAGCGGGAAGAAGCCAGGGACGGTGCTCAAGCCCTGAGTCCAAGGCCCAGGACTGGCCAAAAAAAAAAAAAAAGAAAGAAAACAAAAAAGGGTTGGGAATGTGGTTTAGTGGTAGAGTGCTTGTTTTGGCCTGCATGAAGCCCAGGATTCGATTCCTCTGTACCACATAAACAGAAAAGGCCAGAAGTGGCACTGTGGCTCAAATGGTAGAGCTCTAGATTTGGGCACCTAGGAGCTCAAGGGCAGAGCTCAGGCCCTGAGTTTAAGCCCCAGGCCAGCCCAGGTCAGACAGAAATGGGAGGGGGGAGAGGGGTTAGGAGAAAGAAAGAAAACCAAAAAAACCACAAATGTTGATAAGAATACAGGAAAAGAGAAATCCTTATTCACAACTTCTAGGGAAATGAGTATGAAAAAACACAATAGAATTTGCAAGCCAGTTTCTGGTAACACATACCTGTAATCCTAACTACTCATGAAGCTGAAATCTGAGGACTGCAGTTTGAAGGCAGCCCATACAGAAAATTCCATGAGATTCATGTCGCATAAACCACCAGAAAGGCAGGATTGGCAGTATGGCTCAAGTGGTATAATTTCAGTCTTAAGGGGGGAAAAAAAAGGAAAGCAAGAGCCAGAGGTTCTGTTATGGGCACTAAGAAAAATAAATCAAACTTCATATGATCAAGCAATACCACACCTCAGCAAAAAGTTAAATCAGCTTACTCTGAAAAAAAAGCCCACCTGGACAACCATATTTATCTATCACTGCATTAATCAAAGGGCCAAATTATGGAATCAGTCTAGGTGGTCTATCATGGGTAAATAAAGAAAATGTCATACTTACACACAATAGAGTTTTACTCTGCCATAAAGAACAGTAAAATTAAGTTGTATGAGGCTAAATAGATGAAACGAAATATATTTAGCAAATATTAGATAAGTACTTCCTATTTTATAAATGTGGAATTTAGAAGAAAAACAAAGGCCATGAGATGGGCACCAGTAGTTCACATCTGTAATCCTAGCTTCTCAGGAGGCTGAGATATGAGTATCACAGTTTGAAGCCATCCCAGGCACAAAAGTCCCCATGAGACTTTATCTCCAATAAAGCCCTCAAAAACCAGAAGAGGTGCTGTGGCTCAAGTGATACAGGGCTAGTTTTGAGCACAAAAGAAGCTCAGGGACGGTGCCCAAGCCCTTAGTTCAAGCCCTACAACTGACAGAAAAAAAAGCAATGAAAGTAAAGTAGGATTGTTAGTAATATGGGAAGGAATGGGAAAAGTGTCTGGGTTATAAGAAAGGGTAATTGAGGGAGTAAATATGATCCAAGTGTGTTATATGCATATAGGAATATGTCATGATGAAAATGGAAGAACACAAAAATAAGCAAATGAAAAAAAACAAAAAATACAATCAAAAATCCAAATCTCAAAACCTAAAAATGAAAACCACCATACCAAGAAAGAAGGACACTACGTCCAGTAGTATACCCAACAGGTCATAAAAGAACAAGATATGTGGTCTCACCATATGTGGGTCTACCAGGTCACTTACCAAACAGCCCTCCTACAGGGAGGCTGCAGCCAGGGTCTGAAATTCCATCCCTGTGACCCTTTGTGTGGTCAGAGTAGGAGTGGGCCCGGCCTATGGCCATTTTCTCACTTTTTGTCCTTGATACCTAATTCACTTTGCAATAAAAATAAAACTTCAGAGGCTATAGGCTTTGCTGGGTTGTGGATTTTTACTTATGGAGAAATTAAAACATGCAGAATGCTTCATTGGTAATTTCATTTGGTAATCGGGTCATGTATAGTAACTTCTTAGCTTTTGAAGATGTCATAGTAAACCAGATTCCAGTGGCTCATGCCTATAATCCTAGCTACTCAGGAGGCTGAGATCTGATGGATGGCAGTTCATAGCTAGCCTGGGCAGCAAAGTCTATAAAATCCCATCTTCAATTAACCAACAAAATGATGGACAGGAGCCATGGCTCTGGTGATAGTATCAGTTACCTGCTTAAGTCAGTATTTAAGCCCTGGCACTGGCAAACAAACAAACAAAACAAAAACGAACAAAAAACCACCTATCTACCCTTAACTTTTTGTTCTTGAAATTAAGATTGAAAAATGTGGGGAGGGAACAGCCAAAGGGGAAAAAGGCTAGTGGCCATTTTTTCCAGGCATAGGGCTTGAACTTAGGGCCTAGGTGCTGTCCCTCAGCTTTTATGCTCAAAACTAGTACTCTACCATCTTGAGGCACTGCTCCACTCCCAGTTTTCTGGTTATTGAGATAAGAGTCTCACAGACCTTACTGCCTGGGCTGGCTTTGAACTGTGATCTGTAGCTCTCAGCCTCCTGAGTAGCTAGGGTTACAGATGTGAGCCACTAGCACCCAGCTAGGATGGTGACATTTCACTAGCATTGTCATACTTTAACAAAATGCTCTGCTGACTAAGACAAAGGACATGTTAATATTTAAGGAGCTGATAAGAGGGATTTCATAATCATTGCCCCATAATAATATCATTGCTCACATTAGAAACCTTGGGGCCCAGATGGCAGTAGGTTGACATATTCAAAATGATTTTAACAAACAACATTGGGAGCCAAGAACCCTATAGGCAGAAAATGTGTCCCTCCAACAGAAGGCATTTCTAGGGGGTCCCAGTCCCTTCATGCTACTGTAACAAAATCCATCACACTGTGTAATTCATCAATAGAAATTGACTCCTCTTAGTTAGATCAGATAAGGAGAGAAAGATCAGCGTGTGGAGTTATCTCCCAATATCCCAAGGCTTCAGCATGGAAGAGATATTTTCACACACGTGTATTGTAAATGAAGAAGAACAGTGACATAATTTGTATAAGTACAATCATTATCAAGATGAAGTCTGACAAAAGATGTGTTTATAAGTGATTTTAAATACTCAACATTAGCTGGGTGCTGGTGGCGCACACCTGTAATCGTAGCTACTCAGGAGGCTCAGATCTGAAGACATGATTCAAAGCCAGCCCAGCTAGGAAAGTCTATAAGACTCTTATCTCCAAATAACCAGCAGAAGTAGAGCTATGGCACAAGTAGTAGCGCTTTGTGCTCAGGGACAGCACCAAGGCCTTGAGTTCAAGCCATAGGACTAGTACAAAAAAGATCAACATCTCGAAGTGGAGGTATGGTTCAACTGGTAGAGCATCAAGCCTTGAGCAAAAAACCTAAGAGTCAACACCCAGGTCCTGAATTCAAGCTCCAGTACCAGCGTGCACACACACACACACACACACACACACACACACACGCACGCGCGCACACACACACACACAAATAATCCTTGCTAACTTAAAATTCTTTAAAAACAGAGTCACTAACTTAGGCTAATGGTCTTCAGCTTGGGTCCTGTGTAGAGGCTGTCTGGAGATGAGGCTGATGGTTTTCTGGTTTCCTAAGGATAGGCAGGGCTGGTCCAACCTGAGTCAGTGCAGGATCTCAGCACAGAGGGACTTCCCACTTGGATGCTGCTTTCTGATCTCACACATGGTGGCTTAGCACCAGTAAAAGGTTTGGACCTCTTTCCAGACATGAGCTCTATTGGGAATTAAAGTTCAGCTGGGCTGAATTATGAGACCTGGGATATCCTACATCCTAGGGAAGATATTAACCAAAAACAAAAAGAATAAGCCTTCTTCCTCCCTCCCCTCCCCACACAGAAGCAAACACAGAGATAAACACACTGGCAAAGTATAAAACTATTTAAGTGAATGTAGCAGTGGTACTCCCTAGACACTATGTTGAAAATGAGCTATATAATTTGTGGGTAGGATGGGAGGGGAAAACGAAGAGAACAACGAAGGGGAAAACAATTACCCTAATACAAATGCACTCTGTACCTGACTAGGTAACTGTAGCCCCACTGCATATCACCTTTAAATTAACAATTTTTTACAAGTTTAATCTAAATGACACCAGGTGCTGGTTGCTCACACCTATAATCCTAGCTCTTCAGGAGACTGAGATCTCAGGATCACAGTTCAAAGCCAGCTGGAGCATGAAAATCCATGAGACACTTATCTCCAATTAACAACCAGGAAACTGTAAGTGGAGCTGTGGTTCAAAGTGGAAGAGCACCAGCCTTGAGTAAACAAAGTTCAAAGGAGAGTGTCCAGGTCCAGGTCCTGAGTTCAAGCCCCATGAGACTGGGGGGAAAAAGGTACTCATTACTTGATTTACATAACTGTAACCCCTCTCTACATCATCTTTACAATTAACAAAAACTTTAAAAAAATAAACACAAGAAGCTGGAACTGAAGGTGTGGCTCAAGTGGTAGAATGCCAGCCATTTAATAGCATGAGGCCCTGAGTTCAATTTCAAGAGTCAGCACCAAAAAGAGAGAGAGCGAGAGAGCGAGAGAGGAGAGAGAGAGAGAGAGAGAGAGAGAGAGAGAGAGAGAGAGAGAGAGAGAAATGATTTATTTTGACTCACAGTCTAGGAAGCTGTAGTGCAAAATTGGGCCAAATCATCACTTCTGGGCCTGTTGTGAGACAGTGAAGGAATGTATGGTAGAAACCACTTACCTCTTGGTCAGGAAACAAAAAGGAGACACCAAAGTCCTCTAATACCCTGTGAGCATGACCCCAATGACCTAAAACACTTACTAGGCCCACTACCTCACAATAGCACTTTGAGCTGGAGGGGTGAGGGGGTAGGAGGGCAAGTCTTTGAACATGAGCCTTTAGGGGCTGCTTTAGATCCAAATTACAGCACACACCTATCCATATTCATCCATATTCATCTCTCAACATTATTCAGCCACTTGTCATCCCCACAAACCTCTGTTGAGTTCATTGTATCCACTAAGCCCTGAAGCAAGCATCAATGTATGAAAGCCCCTCAAGGAGCTCACACTAAAGATTTATAGGCCAGCCTTTCCTCCTCCAGTCTGTTTGGTGAATGATGCAGGTGAACAAGCCATTAAGGAGGAGGAAGCTACCTACCCAACTCCTAGAATATCAAAAGCTCTCAGTTATGTACAATTTGTTTTACTTGCTTTAAGCATAATTTTAACATGAAGTCTCATAGTATATAGGTTGCTGACTTACGAACTTTTTGATTTAGCTTCACTGCCTATCTTGCTCCCAGAATGTGACTGCTTCCTTGATTCATTGCCATATCCTAGACCTAGTGTGATGGCTGGAACATTATACTAACATGTTAAATCATTCCTTCCAATCCCTCGCCCCCACTGGTTCCTCCCTATTACTCAGATTTCCATCACTATAACAAGTATCTGCTGTAGCTGGGCAGTATCTGCTGTAGCTGGGCCCCAATGGTTCATTCCTGTAATCTCAACTACTCAAGAGGCTGAGATCTGAGAATTGTGATTGGAAGCCAGCCCAGACAGAGCCAGTCCATGTGAGATTCTTTTTTTTTTTTCTTTCTTTTTTTTGGCCAGTCCTGGGCCTTGGACTCAGGGCCTGAGCACTGTCCCTGGCTTCTTCCCGCTCAAAGCTAGCACTCTGCCACTTGAGCCACAGCGCCACTTCTGGCCGTTTTCTGTATATGTGGTGCTGGGGAATCGAACCTAGGGCCTCGTGTATCCAAGGCAGGCACTCTTACCACTAGGCTATATCCCCAGCCCCCACGTGAGATTTTTAACTCCAAGTAACTACTCAAAAACTGCAAGTGGCACTGTGGCTCAAAATGGTAGAGTGCTGCCCTTGCGCAAAAGTGCTCAGGATCAGTGCCCAGGCCCTGAGTTCAAACCCAAGAATCAACCAAGAAAACAGAAGAAGAAGAGGAGGAGGAAGAAGATGATGCTGAGGAGGAGGAGGAGGAGGAGGAGGAGGAGGAGGAGGAGGAGGAGGAGGAGGAGGAGGAGGAGGAGGAGGAGGAGGAGGAGGAGGAGAGAAGAAGGAGGGGAAGAAGAAGAAGAAGAAGAAGAAGAAGAAGAAGAAGAAGAAGAAGAAGAAGAAGAAGAAGAAGAAGAAGAAGAAGAAGAAGAAGAAGAAGAAGAAGAAGAAATTTGAAAAGAAGTAATGTTGGATTCCAAATGGATCAAAGACCTTGAAATTAAAACAGATACCCTGAAAACATTAAAAGAAGAAGTATGAGAAATCCTTGGGCTCCTTGGCACAGGACAAAACTTCCTTAACAAAGACCCAGCAATGACAAAAGTCAAGGAAAGGATGGACAAATGCGACTGCATCAAATTGCAGGGCTTCTGCAGGGCAAAGGACATAACTCGCAAGATAAACAGAAAGCCCACAGATTGAAAAAAGATCTTTACCGGCCATATAACATATAAAGGCCTCATATCTAAAATATACATACAACTCAAAAAATTACATTCCTCCAAAACAAAACCGCAAAGAACCAATAGCCTCCTCAACAAGTGGGCTAAAGACTTAAAAAGAGACTTCTCTGATGAGGAAATGAGAATGACCAAGAAATATATGAAAACGTGCTCTACATCACTGTCCATAAAAGAAATGCAAATCAAAACAACATTGAGATTCCATCTCACCCTAGTAAAAATGTCCCATATCAAGAAAACTAACAATAATAAATGTTGGAGGGGATGTGGTCAAAAGGGAACCCTACTTCATTGTTGGTGGCACTGTAAACTGGTTCAACCACTCTGGAAAGTGGTATGGAGATTCCTCAAATGGCAACACATAGAGCTCCCCAATGACCCAGCAGCCCCACTTTTGGGCATATACCCAAAAGACCACAAACAAGAATACACTAAAGCCACAAGCACAACAATGTTCATCACAGCACAATTTGTCATAGCTAGAATATGGAACCAACCCAGATGCCCCTCAGTAGACGAATGGATCAGGAAAATGTAGTACATATACACAATGGAATTTTATGCCTCTATCAGAAAGAATGATATTGCCCCATTCGTAAGAAAATGGAAGGACTTGGAAAAAATTATATTAAGGAAAGTGAGCCAGACCCAAAGAAACATGGACTCTATGGTCTCCCCCACAGGGAATAATTAGCACTGGTTTAGGCTAATCACAGCAGAGGACCACAAGGGCCTAATAGCTATGCCACTATGAATGTATAAGATAATGCTAAGTGAAATGAATTCCATGTTATGGAAACAAGTGATATATCACTGTTGTAATTACTTTCAACATGCCATGTGAAACTGTAGCTTCTATTGCTGATGATCCTCTTGTATCGCCTTCCTGTGGTTGTACCTGCAATATCACTGTATCTTACCTGAGTATATTGTAAATTGTATATGCTGGTATCAGAACTAGGAAAGTGAAAGGGAATACCAAAATCGAGAGACACAGGATAAAAAGACAAACGACTACAAAAGCAATACTTGCAAAACTGTTTGGTGTATACCAACTGAACAACGCATGGGGGTAGAGGGAAAGGAGAAGGGGGAGGGGCAATGAGGTAGGAGGTAACAAACAGTACAAGAAATGTATCCAATGCCTAACATATGAAACTGTAACCTCTCCACATCACTTTGATAATAAATAAGAAAAACAATAAAAAAGAAGTAATGTTGGGGAAAACCATATATACACCCTTTTCATTTTCCATGAGCCTGGCTTACTTCACACAATATGATTTTTTGCAGATCCATCTATGTTTTCTCTCTTATGTGGTCATATGCACATATAAATGATGGGACTGAATAAAGTATGTACATCGAATGAGAGCCTATGCTGTAATCCCATTTCAAAACGGAAAGAGCTTAATACAGTGAGGACTAGTAAGCTGAAACATGTATTGAGTTAGAGCAAGAGAGGGGTAGAGGGCAAGTAAAAAGAGGAATGGTGGGTGAGATTACAAGACAATGTATATCTGTGAAAATGGAACGAGAAAATCTGGTGACACACGTGGGGGCAAGGTGGGAGGAAGGAAAAATGATGGAAGGAATGATTCTAATCAAGATGCACTTAAACATATAGACAGACATGTTGAGTTAGAATCCCCTTATTACTGTTACTTGAAAAATATCAATAAACATACATTTTCAAAAACTTTAAAAAAAAGAAGTAATATTGGGGTAAGAAATCAGAAAAATTGTTGATGTGGCTCACGATCTTGGAGGATTCTGTCCATGATCGGTTGGCTCTGTTGTTTGGGCCTGTGCAGCACATTTTGGTGAGGAGGGTGTGGTGGAACAAAGCTTTTTACCTCATGGTTGCTGAAAAGCAAAAAGAGAAAGAAGAGTGCTAGGACCTTATCTCAAAAACAAGCCAGACTCACATCTGTAATCAGGAGGTAATTACCAGGGGGTGGTAAGAGGACTGCAGTTTGAGGTTCTTATGGCAAAAGTTAGCACAGTGATACTACCTAAAAAAGGAACTAAAGGGCTGGAAATGTGACTTAGTGGTAGAGTGCTCACCTAGCATGCATGAAGCCCCGGGTTTAATTCCTCAGCACCATATACACAGAAAAAGTGGGAAGTGGTCACTGTGGCTCAAGTGGTAGAGTGCTAGCCTTGAACAAAAAGAAGCCAAGGAAAGTGCTCAGGCCCCAAGTCCAAGCCCTAGGACTGGCAAAAAAAAAAAAAAGGAACTAAAGGCAAAAGGATTGATTTCAATCTTCAATATGAGGGTGTGGGAACAGGGAGGTAGCTTCCTTCCACTGTAGTTTGGAGGTATCAAACAACCACAAAGAGACAAGGAGGAAGCCATAAAGAGGCCAATAGACTTAAAAGAAGGAAAAAAGGTAGTGCTGGTATATTAGCACCTTGATCTAAAGGTGCCTTAAGATGCTTTAATTTTCATGACAAATTCCTTTACTGGAATTCAAATATACCCCTAAGTACACTGAGTGTGTTTCTGTGAAAAATGAGTTGGATTGATTCTACTTACTTCAAACCTAGGACCCAAGCCTGGCACCACCTCTCAGGTATTGAGACTTTGCCTGTTAGTCTCTGCTTTACCTTTCAGCTGGATCTCCAGCTTCTTCTACCTGTTAGCCTGGCCTTCCCTCTTGTAAAGCCTTCTTCTTAGCAAAGGGCTATGTAAGATGAGGAGAGCAGCACTCCCAAGCAAGGACCCCAGAACTACCAGCTCCCATATTGTCATTGCACTGCCTATACCCATGTCATAGGCGCCCTCTATACTAATGATCTCTGCCTACAGTTCTCTGGCATCCTCCTGGTTCAGGGACCCTCTAGCCCTGCTATGGGATGACCCTACATCCCAACTCTGCAGACCCACACCTGTCCCCTACACAGGTTCCTGAGCAGCAATCTTTTGAGGGTGTGCCCTTTGCCATGCTCCACCAGACCTCGTCTTGACTCCCAGCCCTGCCTGCATCCATCTTCTTTGCCAGAACAAGTCCTTCAAAGAACACTTAAGGAAAACCACCTGCTCCCATAACCACATACACATGTCAGGAGTCCTGGACCAGTGCCTCTGTCACAAAGCATCTTTCTTCTCCTTCCTCCTGCATCTACGCTTTCCTCTTGCTCTATCCTCTAGTCCCAAAGCTCTTCCTCCAAGGCCTCTCAATGCTAGCTCTTCCATACAAGTCTTCAGTTCAAAGGCGTCCTCCTTGGGGTTTTCCTAGGCAACCACTAAGCCCCCTAAGCCCAGACGTTCTGTCACATCTCTTACTGATTTTCTTCTTGGCCTTGCCAGAAATGACCTTCACAGATACAAGGGTTGCGGGTAGCCTTCGTCTTCCACCAGATTGTACACTAAGAGAATGGTCCATCAGTTTGTGCCACCTGGACTCTCTGAAACACACAATAATCTCTGTTCCTAAACCTCAAGGGCAGTATCTGGCTAGAATAGCATCTGCTAGTTGATGAGTTTTGGTTTTAGTGAAATAGGCATGTAGAAAGATGCTCTTGCTGCCAGATGCTGATGGCTCACACCTATAATCCTAGTATCAGGAGGCTGAAATCTGAGCATCATGATCTGAAGCCAATCTGGGCAGTAAAGTCCATGAGACTCTTATCTCCAATTAACCACTGGAAAACCAGAAGTGACACTGTGGCTCAAAGTGCTAAAGAGCTAGCCTTGAACAAAAAGAACTTAAGGACAGTGTCAAGGCTGGGAGTTCAAGTTCCACATCAGAAAAAAAAGAGAAAAAAAGAAAAGATGCTCCTGTTCTCTTGGGCTCTATTGAATATATACTAGGAGTATATTTTGAGAAGATTCTGATATGGTTGTGACTGGTGAGGGCCAGGCTACTTAAGAATAGTTGTCTAGTCACTGACCATTTCCTTGAAGAGCTGACATTAGAGCTAAGCCGGGGAGATATAAAAAAGCAAGGGATGTAACCCAGCCACCAGCGGCTCACACTCAGGAGGCAGAGATCTGAAGATTATCGTTGAAGGCTAACCAAGGGAAGAAAAGTCCCTGAGACTTTTTTTCTTGCCAGTCCTGGGGCTTAAAGTCAGGGCCTGGGCACTGTCTTAGGGTTATTGTTTCTCCCTTCAGGGCTGGCACTATACCACTTGAGGTAGAGGGCCACTCCTGGCTTTTCCTATTTATGTGGTGCTGAGGAATCAAACCCAGGGTTTCATGCATGCTAGGCAAGCACTCTACCGCTAAGCCACATTCCTAGCCTCTCTATGACTCTTTTATCTTCAATTAATCAACAAAAAATCAGAAGTGGGGGTGTGGCTCAAGTGGAGGGGTGGCAGCCTTGAAGGATGAAAGCTAAGGCAAGAGGGCTCAGGCCCTGAATTCCAGCCCCAGTACACACTCACACACACACACACACACACACAGACTCTCTCTCTCTCTCTCTCTCTCTCTCTCTCTCTCTCTGGGGCCACTGAGTGGAGAGAGGATGGGTGTGGGGGAGGGCAGGCAGGATCACCAGGGTGTCTAAACAAGCCCACCTGTGTTGGGACAGCACTGTGCTGGGGAGGCCGGAGGGACAGCCACAGCCCCAGGCTTCGGGGAAAGCCCTGGCGTTCATGGAGGCTGAGGCTTAGACGCCGGGAGTGGAAATAAAAGTGGATTTGGGTTTGAGAGGAAAACCTCGGGATGGATGGTGGAGGATAATTCTGAAGGGTTCCGGGGAAAGGGGAGGGGGTAATTTAGGGGCAGCCTGACAGGAAATGGCTGAACAGACTTGTTTGACTTGCCTTTCAAAGACAGGAGGGGGCCTCCTCAGGTAAGGGTCGAGGTCAGTAGGCCATTTCTCCCTGCTGACTACTTCTCCTCCCAGCAGGCATGTCCCTTCTCCTCACTCTCACCCTCACTAGAGGCCCGGACACCTCCCCTCAGCCCCAGGACTGACAAAACGGCTGCTCCCTCAGTGTTCCTAGACCACCAGGCGCGCGTCCTCTGGGTTCGGTTGTGAAGCTGATAGAAGGCTCCGCCCCCTTCACGTGGCCCCGCCCTTTGTCTGCGTAGCTCCGCCTTCTCCATCTAGGCATCTTAAGGAAGTGCCTCTCACACTTGACACTGCCCTGCCCCTGTGCAACCCTGCCCCACTCCTAGCTGATCCCTCCCTTCTGGATGAGCCCCATGCACTCCATCCTTGCTGGTTCTCCTCTGTCTTGGGTGCTGGATAAAAGAAAAGAAGAGTGGGTTTTGTGTCCTTCTGTGGAAAAAGCATCTCTAGACAGAGCTGAGGGGCAACATCCTCGTCCTCTTGGGTGGCAGGCAGGAGCACAGGGAGGAGAAGTCAGTGGAGTGAAATGCTCCATGAGCCACCTTCGTGGGTATCCCTCTTTCCAGCCCTTGTGAGGCTGTGGGGACAGGAGGACACTGGTCCTGCACGGGACCACACCTAAATGGGCTAAAGACCTACAAAGGACTTCTCTGAAATGAAAAGACCAAGAGACACATGAAGAAGTACTCTACATCACTGGCCATAAAAGAAATGCAAATCAAAACAACATTGAGATTCCACCCCACCCCAGTAGGAATGGCCTTTATCAGGAAAACTAATAATAACAAATGCTGGAGGGGATGTGGCCAAAAGGGAATCCTACTACATTGTTGGTGGCAATGTAAACTTGTTCAACCACTCTGAAAAGCTATATGGAGGTTCCTCAGATGGCAAAACATAGAGCTTCCCTGTGACCCACAAGCCCCACTTTTGGGCATCTAACCAAAAGATTACAAGCAAGACCACACTAAAGCCACTAACACAACTATGTTCATCGTGGCACAATTTGTCATTGCTAAAATATGGAAACAACCTAGATGCCCCTCAGTAGACAAGTGGATCAGGAAAATGTGGTACATATGCACAGTGGAATTCTATGCCTCTATGAGAAAGAATGACACTGCCTCATTTGTAGGGAAATGGAAGGACTTGGGAAAAAATCATACTAAGTGAAGTGAGCCAGACCCAAAGAAACATGGACTCCATGGTTTCCCTCATAGGGAATAATTAGTACATGTCAAGGATAGTCCTAGCAGGAGATCACAATAGCTCAATAGCTATGCCCTTATGAACACATAAGATGATGCTAAGCAAAATGAACTCGACGTTATGGAAAAAAGTGGTATATCATTGTTGTGGTTATTTCCCACATGCCATGTGAAACCATACCGTTTTGTATTTTTTAAAATTTTCTCTCATATTCCCTTCCTGTCGTTTTATCCCTACTATCACTGTAACTGATCTCAGTATACTGGATACTGTATATACGTGTACTAGAGCTAAGGAAGGGAAAGGAATTACCAAAATCGAGAGACAAAGGATAAAAAGACAAACAATTGCAACAGCAATACTGATGAAACAATTTGGTGTAAACCAACTGTAAGCTTATGAGGGAAGAGGTAAATGGGATGTGGGGAGGTGAGGGAAAAATGAGGGAGCAAGTAACAAGTTAGATAAAAAATGTACTTGCCTTACATATGAAAATGTAAACCCTCTGTACTTCACTTTGACAATAAAGAAGAAAAAAAAAAAAACCCTCACAGGCCAGTCACGTTTGGCTCACGCCTGTAATCCTAGCTATTCAGGAGGCTGAGGCCCAAGGAGCTCCAATCAAAGCCAGGTAGAGGCAAGAAAGTCAATGAGAATTGAAAAATAAATGAAAAGTTTATACAATCTTTACCCACTCTATTTTTGTAACCAGCCAATACATTGTAATCATTTTAATACATGTGGGAATACTTTGTCCAGCCTAGTCCTATTCTAGGGCTAGTGCTGGGAAAAATGGACATCCCTTCCCCCTCCCCCGGCATTTGTATGCTAAGTATCTAAAGCCAGCCCACCTTCTCTAGCCACATCTAGCAAGGAGATTCTTAACCTACTTGGTCATGAATGTGCTTTGTCCACACATCAAATTCTGTCTGCTTTAGCAATATTTGGGGTTGGGAATATGGCCTAGTAGCAAGAGTGCTTGCCTTGTATACATGAAGTGCTGGGTTCAGTTCCCTGGCACATAAACAGAAAAAGCCAGAAGCAGTGCTGTGGCTCAAGTGTAGAGTGCTAGCCTTGAGCAAAAAGAAGCTAGGTACAGTGCTTACTCCCTGAGTTCAAGGCCCAGGAGTAGCAAAGAAAATTTTTTTGTCCAAGATTGGGACTTGAACTCCGTATCTAATGTTTTTTTCTCATTGCCTGGTGCTCTATCACCTGAGCCATATGCCTCCAACTCCCTGAAATATTATTTTGAAGCTACTGTTTTGATGAAGGGGGCAATGAGGAGGATTTCCACTTGGCCCTTCTCACTCTTACAAGCTCTGTCTCACCACCAAGGACTCAGGATTGGGTTGCACACTCTTTCGATGTACTTTGCGGGCTCAAGGAATGACCTATAGGATTATGCAGGGATTTATAAGCCACTTTAAGCTAGATGGTGGCAAGGACACTAGATTACTTGTACCCCACATATTCCCTCAACATTAACTAGTTACCCCAAACTTAGCCAGCAGCAGTGGGCATTTGTTCTCCAAGATTCTGTGCTGCAGGAATCTGAGAGCAGAAGAGTTGGCTGGTTCTAACTCCAGATCTACTGAGACCACAGTCAAGCTGCTAACATCCTTCATACCACAGTGTCAAAGCCCAACTCAAGTTAGCCTAACCTTCTACACTTGTAAAGGACATTGTGTTGTCTGGCAGGAAGGCTGTTTTTCTTTGTTTTGTAGAAACTTGTGAAGATAAGCAAAATTCTACATGTGTACTGCTTTGACAGTCCTTTGAAAAGGACTGTGTAATCTAACAGCTAGCTGAGAGGGGGGGAACAAATAAGTAAAGCTACATTCCTTCTCCATTGTAAGTTCCACCCCAGGGAGGACTCCATGCTGATGCCCCAAACCTGTTTAAATCTGCAACCAGTACATTCAAGGACCACCAAGGGACAACTGCTGCTTGCTTTCTCCTGGAGGGGCCACATCTCCACCTTTTAGCCCTAAGCTTGGAAAACAGTTTCTAAAAGGTGATAAGAGACATATCTCTTTCAAAGAGTAAGGAAGAACAAGAAGCCATTCAATCTTTGAGGAGGAGGAAAGAAATGAAGGAAACTGAGCAGTGACTAAAGTTGAAACTGTAAGGTTTGCAGAAAGGACACCCGCACATGTTTCAGGAGTTTATTGGGAGGAAAGCAAACTGCCAGCCCACACAAGATGGAGGCATGGGGAGACAGAGGGAAAGAAAGAAGTGATAAAGACAGAAAAGAGAAAGAGAGCAAAGGAAGGAGAGCCAGGACTGTGTTGAGCCAGATTATATAGGAAAAGGTGGGAGATATTGGCAGGTGCATTAAAGGTGACCTCAGAGAAGGAGGAGGCAACTGCCTCCAGGGGTGCCTCTTACCTAGGTAATGCAGGTTCTGGGTGCAGACTTAGGCAGGTTGGTGACATCTACATTGGAGCTCTCCCCGGGGTGGACCTTACATCCATCTTAAATGCTTACAAACCCCAGCCTTAGCCCCAGTCAGAGCCAAGGTTGCCCATGTATAGGATCTGTTTCTTTCCTCTTTTGAAAGGGAATAAACTTTCACTTTCTTGAGTTTTGATGAGTTCTGTTGTTGTTTTTTGTGTGTGTATGTGCTGTTCCTGGGGCTTGGACTCAGGGCCTAGGCACTGTCCCTGAGCTTTTTTGCTCAAAGCTAGTGCTCTACTGGTTGAACCACAGCTCCACTTCTGGCTTTTTTGGGTGCTTAGAGATAAGAGTCTCAGGGCCATTCTTGCCCAAGCTGGCTTCAAACCACAATCCTCAGATCTCAGCCTCTAGAGTAGCTAGGATTACAGGCATGAGCCACTGGCATCTGGCTGATCTTGGTGAATATTTTGCATACATCACACACCTAATGAGGACTCCAGACCTAACACACAGCACACAGTTGAACAGTCGCAACAGAGACCATATGATTTACAACACCATGAATACTTCCCTCTAGTCCTTTACAAGAAGTATACCAACCCATCATACAGCCTAACAAGTGATCTCTTCCCCTCAGCTCAAATCTGTTCACTAGAAGGGAATCCCCACATGCACTCACACTGACAGGGAGGGCTCTGAAGCAGCCCCTTTGTGAAAGAAGACCTGTCAGAGACCCACTGTGCACAGGTGACATACGATGTTTTGTGTCCCAGATATCAATGTCATCTCTAGCTCCATGTCCAACAGGACTGGGATGCTTGAGTCTCTTCCTTTTCCCAGCATATAGCTGTACATGTAAATAGTGAGCAATCTCTTTGGCATGCCATGACTGTCAGTGTGGGCTGTGCTACAGGTTCTTCTCTCACAAACACACACAATACCTCCTCCTCCATTCTTTTCTGTTTCCTGTTTCAGAACTCATTGAAGGATCTGAAATTCCCAGGCTCTTGACCACCATCCTTGGGTTCAACTGGTACAGAACGGCTGCTGGACTGGTCTCTCTCTGCTGGCTCCCAGGATACTATGATCTATGAGCCATTTCCCACTCTGCAGGCCAGGCCCCTTATCTGCAACCCATTCCCCATATAACCATTGGGTCCTCCCACTTTCTCTCTGTCAGGTAGCATTACCAGCCTCTTCAGCATGTCCTTCCTTCCCCAAGGCTGTGCTTTCTAGAGCCACTCTTGCCATCAGCCTGGCCTGCAAGGGGGACCAGCCCCTATGTAATTAGGATTCTGTGCTTCTCTCCCCAGCCCATCCTTTTTCCCTTGGTCTGTAAATGTTATCTCCTCTGCTCCTCTGAGAAGAGTCATCCTAATCTGAGTGATCTTCTAGGTTAACACACGGTAGAGACACCCCAACAGGCCCCTGCACAGCCTTCATGCTCTCTGCTACTCAGGATCCCTGTGCCTCCAGGATCCAGTCTAGCCACAAGTTAGCACCATTGTCACAGTCCTCACCAAGGCATTAAACTTCGAAAGGGCTTACACCCACGGTGATCGCATCTGTTCATGCCTCAAATCTAAAACCCTATTCATTTCCACACTGGCACAACCCCACAACTTTCCTTGCCAAATACCCACCTCTCCTTTGGGGTACTGATTGTAACATTTCAACATTTGAGAAATTAGCTGATTGTGTCAACCTACTCTGCCACACACTGTTCACTATCGTGTCCTTAGTGCCTCCTAGAGTATCTGCTACCTAATAGCTATGAAAAGGGCTGGTCACTTGGTTATTTGGACAGGACTGAGGTTTCTACTCAGGGTTCTGTGTTTGCGGGTTTTCTGTTCCTGGAACAATTCTGCTAGCCTTTATTGCTTTAGTAATTTTTGAGATAAGGTCTCACATTTTTTTTTGGTCAGGGCACCTGTGACCACAGTCATCCTACTCTGCCTCCCATACAGCCAGAATGACAGGCAAGCACCACCATCATTTACTGGTTTAGAGGAGGAGGGTCTAGCTATCTTTTTACCCAGATTGGCCTCCAACCATGACCCTCCCAATTTCTAGGATTACAGACATGAGTTACTGTGTCCAGCGCAGGGAGGGGGGAGAGTTGTTGAAGGAGTGAATTAATCAGTCAACTAACTAACAACAGAACAAGAGGACTGGCCAAAAAGGGCAGCAGCCACAGTTGAGACAGTCAGCAAAGCAGAATGGGCATGGCAGAAGCCTGTTGCTATCTTGATCCTTCCTAATCCAGCTTTGCAGTGGCAATCCAGGTCTGGTCATGTAGAGGCTGGGAGGAGAGGTATCTCCACAGAGCCACCTGGAACTCACCACAGCAGCCAGGGGGAGGCACAAGGTGGACTGACATTATAGCGTATCAGAATTGGGCATCTGAGAGCTGTGGACTGAATCGGGAACTAAGATGCCAACCGGACCCCCCACCCTTCTATGACCCTCAGGGAAATGTCAGCTGCAAAGACTCACCCCACCTGAAAAAGGTGGGAAACTCAGTTTCAGAGATAAAGATAAGTCATCTTATATTTACCATTTTAATTAGGGTGCTATTGGGGTTTGGACTCTGAATTTCACACTATTAAGATGTTCTACCACTTGAGCCACTGTGCCAGCCATTTTCTTTGTATTGGCTATATTTGGAGACAGTGACTCACTTTATTCCTGTGCTGATGTGGACTGCAATCTTTCTATTTGTGCTTCTCCATCTGGCTGGAATAAAAGATGCTTACAACTGCCCCTAGACATTGATTGAGATGAAGTCTCATGAACTTGTTTTTGCTCAAACTGGCCTCAAATGTTAATCCACCAATCTCCATTCTCTACCTCCCAAGTAGCTAGGATTACAGGCTTGAGAAAGCATAGATATATTTTCTAAACATTTTTATTTCAAAGTACATAATATACATAGAGGAAAATATATATCTGTATATATATGTACAAATATATATAGGCAAAAAAATAACACACTCACTAAGCTACAACAAAGCAAACACCTGTTTAAACCCAAAATGAATGGAAGAAACCTGTGGCCACCCAAAAGGCGTTCAGGCTTGTTATGTCTTCACATTGTCTCAAAGATGACCATGATTTGAATTGTGATGTCAGCGTTTGGTCTTCCCTAGTTTTGACTACTTCCTAACTGGAACTATACAGTGTTTCTTCCTTTTGTGTTTGGTTTCTGTCACTTGTTACGTTGTTAAATGTGCCTAGAGTTCATTGCTGCATTGCTCCATTGCCTGCATACACTATGACTTATTTATACATCTGGTGATGGACATAACCTTTCAAATAAAGTCACACACATTTTGAAAGTATCTCTTGGTGCCCACAGATGCCATTTCTGCTGAATATTCTGTTAGGATATTCTGTTGGGAATGTAGCTAGGATTATAGGCATGAGCCTCCAGCATATGGCTCCCACTCTCATCTTTAAAGGTCATATTATCTCTATCTCCATCTCCAGCCTGCAACTGACATCCCAAGAATAACAGTCCAGCAGTCACATGTGGCTCACAAAAGGTCTGGACTTGGCCAAGACCACCCTGAAGTCCCCCTGGGGGTTCCTGAAAGCACATTTTATTCTCTTCTGAGCCTGTCCTCATACCCAAAGGGCCAGGCCTCCCTCTTTCAGACCTGGATCCAGCCTCATCAGAACCAGTCCAGGCTATCGAGCTCAGAAAATAAGCACACACCCACCACCCTGGGCCCAGCCCTGCCTCAAAAGGAGTCATGGAGGAAGCCAGGACATAGCATTCCATGTTTCCAGGGAGAAGTCATGAACACATCTTTGCAAAGAAACTGCAATAATCCTGGACTTGTCCCTATGAATCCCAGTCTGTACCTCCAGAGAGGAAGCACATGGCTACAGCTTTGCATCAAGGCTCAAGCCAGTGGCACTCTGCCCTGGGTGGTCCTACCAGTCCCATTCCTTGCCACAGATCTCCAGGTTCTCTCTCCCCTCTTTCTCATCCTTCTTCCATCCAGATGAGCAGAATACAAAAGTGCTTAGTAAATGCCAGACTCTACTTGACTCTTGGCATATATTAATTTAAACATTTAACCAGTTGTCAGTGGCTCACATCTTTAATCCTATTTACTCTAGATGCTAAGATCTGAAAGCCACCCAAGGCAGAAAAGATTCTTTTTTTTTTAAACTATATTTCCATTACCTTTTAGGTAATTGTACAAAGGAGTTAACCATCCAACAAATCAGTTTAGGAATACAGTGCATCCTGATTGGTGTCTGCAGTCTTTTAAGGCTTGAGTTGGAATCATTTCTGTCTAGGGCTGAGCATTACATTACATTACATTAGTAAAACGTTCTCCACATACAAGCACAAAACCCCTGCACTTCACAAATGAAGGTTGGTGATGGGGATGGTTGCAGTGGAATCCAGTCGATGGATACAGAAGAAGTTGAAGCTGTGATCAGTCATGGCAGGCAGAAGTGCAAAAGATCAGAACAGGACACTGACAGATCAGAGAGCGCCTATGTTTTGGCATCTGTCTATCTTTCAAGGAAAACGCCCTGAACAGCAGTATAATTTAATCTTACATATAAGATAAGCTCCTTCTTGCACAGGTATATGGCTGGTACTTGCTAGGTAAGTTTAGATTCCACGAAGAAGGAAAGCAGACAAAAACACTGGGTTCAAAATATCAGTGTTTGAGTCTCCCAATATCTCCATCATCAATCATGTCTCTATCTGTGTGCTCCAAAGCAAACAAAAACAAAAAGCATATGCAACCATCATGACTCAGTGATGGTGTACATTTTTCCTTTTAAAACATAAGGACATGCTAAAACCTGTGAGCTCATGTTTACAGAAACTTAGCTCACAAAACTAACTCACAAAATAAACCTATTTGATTGGATGCTGATAGTCCATGAAAGGTCATTGGTTGTTGACTCTTTACTAGAAGGACAGGCTAGTTGGTTTACTTCAAACATAAAGCACTATTATTTTCCATGAAGAATCCTCTTCCAGGTTTAGGAAAGGATGTAAAAAGGAAGTGCCCCTGATTGGCAAACATTTTACCTGAGAGGCCAAGAGACACCAGCGCCTCGCCCTCTCCTCCTGGACACAAGCCATCTATGGAAAGGTGACACTGATCGGGATGAACTGACTGGAGGTGACCCCAGCACTGGCATGCTGGGCAGAACCAATCACAGATGAGGATGGAATGGGGGTCACAGGGACCCCTCGGCTAGACATCTAAGTGACTGCCTTGTTCTGGAGCCACAGGTCAAGGCTGAGGTTTGGGTTCTGGAAATGAAAAGGGGAAGAGATTGACACCAGTAGCCAATGTGGAGAAATGGGGCATTCAGGGTCACTGGACCCCATGTGAAGATACATGAACCTCTCTTGTGGGGGAGAGCTTTAGGGTCATTTGCCAAAATCTCTAACCCCAGTTTATGACATTTTGTGTTGAGCTTATTCAAGATGCTAAGATTGTGTATGATTCCAGCTCCCCGTTCTCTGCCCTGTCCAGTGTGGTCATTGCTGCCCAAAGGAAGGAGACACAGCCTGCATTTCCCTGTGCTGCTTGCTTAGTTCCCATCTCAGGTGTTCCCAGGAAGTGATAAACAGAGCCCTGGAGGAGGCCCCAGAGAACTGGCTGGCTTTAAATCCTTTCCAGTATGATGTCCTTCTCTTCTTCGCTGCAGCGTTCCATGACCTATTTCACCTAAGAAAAGATTCTTTTATCTCCAATTAACAATCAAAATTCTGCAAGTAGAATTGTGGCTCAAGTGGTAAAGCATCATCCATGAGAAGAAAAGGCTAAGGGATAGCTCTCTGAGTTCAAGCCCTACAATGGAAAAAAATTTTTTGTAATTAGCTTAAAAAAATCATCAACCCACCCAAAAACCCATGTGCCAGTTACTATTACTATACTGAAGCACAGAGGCGCTGAGTCACCCAGGGTCATACAACTTCAGAGTGGTAGAACTGGGCCCAGTGCCTAGAGTCACCATAGGCCTACACCCTGAATGAACTGCTGGTTCGGTGTCTCCTGCCAGCTCTCTGCTTGCTGCTCTCATCTCTTGCTGTAGTGCTTAGCTTCCTTCTTTCTGAGACAACCTCCTAACTCCTCCCTTTCTATCCTGGCAGCTGGGAAACTCAACTCAGTCCTGATACTCAAGTGAAACAAGGGATGGTACAACCCCTCCTGGCCACTGCTATTGTTTTCTTCCCCATTAGTAGGCTGTCATTATCTATTTTATCATTAGTGATAACCTGCCTCTTTCCAGAGACATCGTTGGGAGGTGACATGCTTCAAGTTGTAAGTACCACAGAGAAGGAAAATGCTAGGCCCCAGAAAGCATAATAGAAAAGTGCCCTGTGAGGCACAGATGCTGTGATCAAACCTCCAGGCAGCCAGAGTGGAAGAAGAAATCTGATCTCTTACTATCTGCAGGAAGCACGCTGTTTGCTCTATGGGGACAGAATATTTTCCTTACAATACATTCTAATAAAAATTGCTTGCGTGAGACTTGATATGAGTAACACTGTGTGATGCAACCAATTACTATGCCCTAACCAAAACATTTTTGCAGCAAAAGGAAGACATATTTCATGGGACTCTTTTGTGCTAAGGACATCGCACCAGCAACACCCAGGGACACGGAGTTCTCCAGAAGAGAGACCCAACTGGTCCAAGGACAATTTCCCAAGTCAGAATGATCCAGTCAGAGCAAAGACTTGGAGTATCAGGACACTGGCAAGACACCTCAGCCCTAAAAAGCCTGAGCCAAACAATAGCTTGCTTCATGTAACAAGCTCTTCCTTTGCTTCCTAGTATCTATAGAAGAAATGAGCCCAACTTTGTAGTAGGGCACATGGTTATGCATTGTTTCTCAGCATCCCTGGCACTGGCACAGTCTGTAACTGAGGTCTGGATGCAGATACATGTGTTGGACTTGAAAAAAGTCCTCTCTTTGGCATGGCCTGGCTGGGGCACAGAGGTGGTGATGTCTGGCCAGCTAGATTTACACTTGACAATCAGCCTATTGGGAAAAATAGAACCAGTCCAAGACACTGGTTCTATGGGTCATGTTACAGTCTAGGCAATAAATAAATAAATAAATAAAATCACTGGTGTTTTGAGCCTAAAGCAACAGACAGATTCACACATTACTATTCCTTTCCTACCTCACCACAGATCATTGCCCTTCTTCCCAGGAGCTACCAGACTAGCACAGGGCATTGTATAGTGCTGCATGGACTTTCCCTGAGGCCACTTTACCACTGTCTAATGAGGAAGGCTTAACACTCTCTGTTTATAGATGGGGAAACTGAGGCTAGAGCCCTTGCCCCACCTCACACTGAGAAAATGAGAGCTGCTATACACTTCTCAGACCAGGGAAGGCCATGATCCAAGGACTGAGTGACAGGTGGGGTCTAGAGGTTAGTTGGTAGCTCTTCTGTTGTGATACCACAGGGGAGCAGCACTGGGCATAGGAGGGGAAAGAGGACCAAGGGCCACAAGGGAGAGAGGACAGGAGGGGCATAAGGGAAGTGAGAACAATGGCAGATGCTGAGTTCTACTGCTTTAAAAATCCCAACACAGTGGGAGTCCTTGGCCTACTTGTGGACAGACACCAAAACCTGTGACAAGACCCCAGCTGCCACATGGGAGTGGCACACCCAGCAGAAGTGACAGTCTGGGCCTGTATGTCCCTACGACCTTCCAGCATTGCCTATAAGCCAGCAGGTCTCACAGAGTCCTCCCTAGGATTTGTAACTCTAATACAGCATTGTCCCCATAACTCACTGGGTGTCAGACTTGACAGTGACCTGCAGAGGAGCCTTGGTGTCCACAGGGGCCCTGTGTGGTGCTGCACTATCATTCTGCTTCTCACTACTTCACCCTATTTGCTATGTTCAGGTTTGGCTCAGATAGGGGTCCCGGGATTGGGATGTGCCTTGTTCCATGGACACTGGGTGGAGATGGCACAGGACAGGCTGTGTCAGCACTCCAGCTTCACACTCAGCTGAGGGGTGATGACTTGGCTGTCCCTAGAGGAGCTCATTCTGTGGCTTAGGCTGCTCACTGCTCCTCAGCTGGGCCCTAGAGTAATTACATCAGCACTCAACAAATTCAGCCAAAGCTGCCTGACTTTTGCCACCTAACAGTAGAAGTCACCTGGCCTGGCCAGCCATCAAGAGCCTGCCTAGTCTCTAGGGGAAGGGGCATAGATACACACACACACACACACACACACACACACACACACACACACACACACATCACATCACATCTCTTGGGAGGAATGTGAAATGACTTGGTCTCTTGTCTTAAACTGCTGCTCCTCACACTGCTAGAGAAACACTAATGCAGTGTCACCTGAGCTTGTTTGTAGATAGGATTTTAGTGTACTACAACATCAAAAAAATAGGTGATTCATACCTGTAGCTATAGCTACTCAGTAGGTAAAGATAAGAAGGATCACAGTTAAAAACTAGCCTGGGCAGGAAATAGACTCTTCAATTAACCACCAGAAAGCCAGAGGTAGAGTTGTGGCTCAAGGGGTAGAATGTTAGCCTTGAGAAAAAAACAACAACTCAGGGACAGAGCCCAGGCCTTGAGTTCCAGCCCCAGGAAAGGGAGGAAGGGGGTGGGGGAAGAACCCCCTTCCTAGAACTAGGGCCACAAACTCCCAGGGAGAGCCTCAGTCTTTCTACTTGGAGGACATTCATTCTAAAACAACTCTCAGTCTTTTTTTCTCCACCCTCTTGGAACTCTCAGCAGGGCTTTTTAAACAGTAAAATCCCTGCACCCCTCAGGCCTTTCTGGAGAACAGCAGCAGTTGATACATGGTGGGGGACAAGGGCCTTTGTGTGTTATCAAAAGTCCCTCCAGAGTAGGTACTGTGGGAGAAACAAGGAAAGAAAAGGAGTCTAACATCTTCAAGATTACCTTGGCCAATGTTACTGTTTAACCAAATAGAGGCTGATTCTTACCTGAGCTTCTGGCTCACTCCTCTTGAAGTCTCTTGCCCTGTTGTCTTCACTTTGGTAAGACAGGATTCTGTTCAGCCTTGTATCTTGGAGGATTCTTCATACTTTATACACCCCAACTTAGTGTGCCTGCCCACCTCCCTTATAGAGCCACTGGCTCCATAGGTTTAATTCAGAAGCAAATCCCACATTCTGTTCCATCCATTCAGGATGCCCTCTGAACCAGCCCTGGTAGGAACAGACTGTTCTACGTAAAAGGAGATTCTACATAAGGACTCTGTGCTTAGAAAACCATGAGTGGAGGCAGCCAGAGAGGCCAGAGACAGGAAGCTCCCTTCTAGGGTGACTGTTGAGTTCATTAAAAAGGACCACACCATGTTGACTTCCATGCATCAGGAATTGCTAAACTGCCGGCACCACTACCAGGACAACTCATGACCAGAGTCTGGAACACAGAGTCCAGGCCCTAAGCCATAGCTGTTGGTGGCCAGCAGAAAGAGTAATATGAAGATGGCACCCACAGTCCATCCTGCATGAGCTCAAATGTGTAGTGGTACCTGGTGTACTCTGAGTACACGGGGCTGGAGATGTGTGGCATTTGTATTGGTGTGTCACTTGGATTTCAGGTCTGTACAGCCCAGGGAGGCCTATGGGAGAAGAGGGCAAGGCTGAGTCCACATTTGTACACAACCCAGACAATCAAGACCAGATGTCCCTGGATGGGGCCCCTTCTTTATGCGGGGAGTGTCAGGGAGCAAATAGAATATAATTCTCTCCACTATGAGCACTGGAAGAAGATCTGTATCATCTGCTTTATTTCTCCTGCTATTACTTTGTCAGCTCAGGTGAAGCTGCTTTAGTGTTTCTCTAGCAGTGTGAAGAGTAGCAGTTTAAGACAAGAGACCAAGTCATTTCACATTCCTCCCAGAGAAATGATGTGTGTGTGTGTGTGTGTGTGTGTGTGTGTGTGTGTGTGTGTGTATCTATGTCCCATCCCCTTGAGCCTAGGAAGGCTCTTGATGGCTGTCACCACTGGAGTACAGCAGAAGCCAGGCCAGGTGACTTCTACTGTTAGGTGGCAAAAGGCAGGCAGATTTGGCTGAATCTGTTGAGCTGTCGATCATCCCCTTAAGCCTCTTGGGCTCTCCATACGCTGGTGTTCTCTCTGCCAGAAAGGGGTGATGGAGGGACAAGGGTTCCCTTTGCCACCACAACCATTAAATTTCTCCAAAGGCTTCTTGATCACATGACAATTTTTGCACAACTTCAAAAAGAAATTACCTCCTCTGAGAAGAATCCCAACTCTATTGGACTTCCCTCTTAATGTCATGCATACACACACACACACACACACACACACACACACACACACACACAATGTAAAAATAGGGCCTTTCTAGGCAAGTGCTAGTAGCTTACCCCTGAAATCCTAGCTACCCAGGAGGCTGAGAACAAAGGTTCACAGTTCAAAGCCAGCCCAAGCAGAAAATCCCGTGTGACTCTTATCTCCAGTGAACCAACAGAAAACCAGAATAGGGGCTGTGGCTCAAGTAATAGAGCGCTAGGCTTGAGCTGAAGAGCTCCGGGACAGCCACCCAGGCTCACAATTCAAGCCGCATGACTGACAATAAATAAATAAATAATAGAGCTTTTCTAAAGAAGAGATTCCCCTCTACAGAAGAGACTCCCATACACAGCTTCCTGCTTTTCCCTACCCTGGCTTTACACTTCCCTGTCCCTCCAGCCCTCCTTTTCAGCATCCTTCCTTTATTTTCCTGAATAACATGTCTCAGTCCTGCAACCCTGAGGAGCATTCCAGACTTCAGTGGAGCAGGAGTAGAGGCAACATCTTGCTACCTACCTTCAGGAGTAGAAGGGCCAGGGAAGCAGAACCTGGAAGGCATGTCTTGCAGTCCTCCAGATATAACAGAAAGGAATCCAGCAATTTGGCTCCCTCTCAGGATTCCCACTAGAGGGTGCTACACACCCATCAGCTTCTTCTCAGGCTGCTGTAACCTAGCTAGCCGACCATCATTTCCCACAGACCACAAGTTAAGACTAATGAGATGCATAAGAGAGTATTTGCACACTTACCAAGCTCCCACCTTGTTCCACAAGTCTCCATTACTCTATTCACAGTTCTTTATTTCTTCCTGGTCCTTGCTCTGGCAGGAATCAAATCAGGGCAAAAGAAGTGCTCTGGCCTGGGTTACGTTTTATCTTTCCTTCTTTCTCTCTCTTTCTTTCTCCTTTCTTTTTTTTCTTTCTTCTTTAATTCTAAGTTTTAGAAAGGAAATGGGAGTTAAGCACCTTATTTGAGCCAGATACCAGTGGGGGCTTACAGTTGTAACCCTTGCTACCCAGAAGGCTGAGATTTCAGGGTTGTGGTTCAAAGCCAGCCAGAGCAGGAAAGTCTGAGTGACTCATCTCCAATTAATCACTCAAAAACCAGAAGTGGAGCTGTGGCTGAAAATGGTAGAGTGCTAGCCTTGAGTAAAAAAGAGCTCAGGGACAGAGCCCAGGCCCTGAGTTCAAGCCTTGCTACCACCAATGAAGGGTTAAATTAAAGTGACTCTGTTGTGAGGTGTTAGTCAATTTGTTGTTTACATTAAAATATAAATGACCCTGAGTATGCTTAAGTTTCAGGAACTGATTTGTTTTTGCTAAAGCTGTTAAGCTGCAAATTCTTTAACAACCCTAAAGCCAGACTCCCTATAGCACTTGTAAATTCCTTGAAAAAACCTATCTACAAGTAAAGAAGCTACTCTGTGCTGTGCCTGGCCTTGGGAAGGACTGCACAAAGTATGAGATAAAAAAGACACTAGAAACAGACCCAGACAGTCAGGAAACTTCCTTGATAACTTTTGACTCCCCTAGGATGCCCCTAGCCCTGATCCAATCAGCCCTCCATCCCTACCCTAATTCTGCCCTAACACTTGCTTGCTGTAAATTTCATAGTTTTTGCCTTTATAAGTCCTGTAAAAATCCAGCTCAGGGCTTCCTCCCTATCTCCACTGCATTGGTGTAAGAGGCTAGGCCCGAGTTGCAACTCGCCTAAATAAAGCCTTGCTTTTTGGATTTCAGAATGTCTGGCTCTTGGTGGTGGTCTTGGTGGGTCTCTCTCTCGACTTGGGCATTACAATGGGCATTACACCACCACCACCAACAACAACAACAAAGAGTACTGATTTCAGAGCTGGATGCTGGTGGGTCATGCTTGTAATCCTAGCTACATCAGGAATCTAAGATGTGAAGATCAAAGCCATCAGCTTTGTTCAAAGCCAGCTCAGGCACAAAAGTCCAGGAGACCCCTATCTCCAATTAACCACCAATAGACTCAAAGGGAACTTGTAGCAGCTCTGGTAGTAAAACACAAGCCTGGAGTGAAAAAGCTCAGGATCAGCACTCAGGCCCTGAATGAAGCCTCTGGACTAGTGCAAAGGAGAAAAGAGGAGGGAAGGAGATGAAAAAAGGGAGAAGAGGGAAAGGGGAAGGACAGGGAGATAAAAAGAAAGGAAGAAACAAGAACGAAAACAGGGCTTGAGATGTAGTTTAGCAGTGATGTGGTGAAGTTTTGCCTTGGAAATGTGAGCCCTGAGTTCAAACCCCAATACACATTCCCCTGCCAAAAGAAAATAGCCTCAAGTGGCTGAAGTCAGTGGTGTAGAATGGAGAAGGGATGTGGATTCTGGGCACTGACCATAACTACAGCCAGGAGGACATGCTGGAGACTAACAAAGAGCGAGAAGGAAGGAAGGCAAAGGGTCCATGAGCTCCCCAGATGTCTGGACCTGACTATGATTTACTTCCTGGCTCATCACTAAGAACAGGAACCAGAATGACTTAGAGGAAGGGACAAGTGACAATTTTGGACATGTGCAAGCTAAGATGCCTCTGGAAGGCCATTTTGTACCTGGCACTAATGCCTAGCAGGGACAGAAACCTGGAGACACACTTGCCAGTCACCAAAGGTCACAAACTGGACTGCCCAGGGCCAGTTTCAGGTCACAAATGGAAATTTGAGTTGGCCCACACTACTATTGTTCGAATTGGAGTCGACATTTTCAATTTAGTAAAATACATGTTGGTTTTTAATAAAACAAACTAGATTTCCCTCTTCTCTTGAAAAATCAGAAGATCTGGTAACATGGGATAGAAATCTGCTTTGGTCTATATAACTCAATATTGTTCCCACAGTTTGGCCCACTGACTACCCTCCAGCCAAGAATCTTAATCTAAATATCACCTCTCAGGTAATAGGAACCGGAGATGTGCTCAAACTAGAGGTTCCAATAGCCAGAACTGCATTATAAACTCTTGGAACCCTCCAGCTACCTGGGACCCTGCCCCCACCCATAACCCTACTTAAGTCTTTCCACCATGGCCCCCATTGTGCCTGGAATCTCCTGATTCTCCTCAGGTCACCATAGCATCCTTCCTCAACTTACCATTAACATTGAGCTGGGGGCTGGGAATGTGGCTTAGAGGTCAAGTGCTTGTCTAGGCATGCATGAAAGCCCTGGGTTGGATTCCTCAGTACCAAATACACAGAAAAAGCCAGAAGTGGTGCTGTGGCACAAATGGTAGAGTGCTAACCTTGATCAAAAAGAAGCTCAGGGGGGCTGGGGATATAGCTTAGTGGCAAGAGGCCCTAGGTTCCATTCCCCAGCACCACATATACAGAAAATGGCCAGAAGCGGCGCTGTGGCTGAAGTGGCAGAGTGCTAGCCTTGAGCGGGAAGAAGCCAGGGACAGTGCTCAGTCCCTGAGTCCAAGGCCCAGGACTGGCCCCCCCAAAAAACAAGAAGCTCAGGGAAAGAGCCTAGGCTCTGAATTCAAGCCCCAGGACTGGCCAAAAAAACAAAAATGAAATTAACAAAAAAGTTGATCTGGAGTTCACTTTTTGCTCTTTTTTTTTCTGCCAGTCCTGGGGCAGGAACTCTGGGCCTGGGCTTTTTTTGCTCAAGGCTGGAGCTCTACCACAAACAAGAGTCTGTCAGATTTGGGCGGGAATATGCCCTAGTGGTAGAGTGCTCACCTCATAAATGAAGTTCTGGATTCGATTTCTCAACACCACATATATAGAAAAATCCAGAAGGGGAACTGTGGCTCAAGTGGTAGAGTGCTAGCCTTGAGCAAAAAGAAGCCAGGGACAGTGGTCAGGCCCTGAGTTCAAGCTCTGGGACTGGCAAAAAAAAGAAAGAAAGAAAAAGAGTCTGTCAAACTTACGTGACTTATGTACAGGCTGTATATCAAGATTCTCACCTCTCAGCCTCCTGAGTAGCTAGGATTACATACATAAGCCCCTGGCACCAGCTATAAATCCATTCAAATCCCAGGACAAAAAAAAGTGGGTTTCCTTATGTTGCCTAGGCTGGCCTTAAACTCCTGGGCTCAAGAGATCCTCCCTACAGCCTCAGCCACCCTGTTAGGTACATGATAGTATCAGCATAGCAATTCCCCTTGAAAAAACTAACAACCTCATCTAACTTAGCTTAATCTACCCGTGCCCGGTTCATTAGAGTATGGATCCCTTCTTTTTCTTATTTTTTATTTTTATTTTTTGCCAGTCCTGGGGCTTGAACTCAGGGCCTGAGCACTGTCCCTGGCTTCTTTTTGCTCAAGGCTAGCACTCTGCCAACTTGAGCCACAGCAACACTTCTGGGATTTGTATATATGTGGTGCAAGAAATTGAACCTAGGGCTTCATGTATACCAGGCATTCATTGTTGCCACTAGGCCATGTTCTCAGCCCTGGATACCTTCTTTATGTAGCATCCTCTAAAAGTCCTTGGGGCTAATGGAGCTTGGCACCATCTGTAACAAGCCCCTGGGGGAGGGGAGGTAAGACACCACCTCTTACTGCCAAATGATTTTGTAATATTCATCATTTTTCTCAATTGACATATGATGAATTATCTTTTCTACTTTTAATTTACTTCCCCTGCAATTCCCACAACCATTTGTTACGTGATAAAGACATTTTAAACAAAAAAGATACAATCAAAATTGGGAACCAACAGGCAACAAACTGTTCCATTTGCAGGCCATCTGTGACTTTGCAGTGGTTAACTGCACTCTCAATGTTTCTGTAACCTGTGAGACATCCTCCCAGGTACCAGGTTCACATTTCCATCCAATCACAAGGCTGCATCCTTCAGCAGGGAGTTGAGGGAGGAAGGATGAGTAGTAGTTAAAGAACTGACAGTATTGGGTACAGTTTGGACTGCTTGATTTCCTCACAAAGCTTTGTTATTGTTTGTTGGACCCAGGTGACTGCAACCATTGTCAGGACATGGGGAATGTAGAGGCAAGTGGACCAATGCACACTTTATTTTAGGAGGGCCAGGGTTTATATAGGGTTAGAAATCAATTCACAACTTCAAGAGTAAAATTAATACAGAAAGATATCCATATGAATACAAAAGTTGTGGATGTCCCTACTGGAAGGGATTTTGCTACTAGAAAGGTTGTCGCTAGTACTAAAGGTGACGCTGAAGAGTTAAAGTAAACCCCATTTTCAGGCAGCCCCCGTTTTGTCTGTTTAAACTATGAGTAACCCAGGGCACCAATTATCCTGGCTAGCAGGACAAGCTTATTAGGGCCCAGCTGGTCAAGAAACTCCTTGCTTAACTCTAAGCACCTGGGAATGCTTAACTCTAACCACCCTGGAATGCCTTGAGCCCTGAGCCAATCAGATTTGTACCCGTATCCTAATCTTGCTTGAACACCTTATTGCTGTAGCTTGGTTTTTTGCCTTTATAAACTCTGTGAAATCTCAGCTCAGGGCCTTCCTCCTAACCTACAATGCATAGGTGTGTAGGATGAGGCCCGACCTCTGCAGCTCGCCTGAATAAAGCCTTGCTTTTGCATTTTGGAATGTCTGGCTCTTGGTGGTCATCTTGGTGGTCTTCTTGTGACTTGGACATAACAGTCACTACTACAAAGGACATCCCTACTACAAAGGGTGTTGCTACTACAACAAAGGATTAAACCAGTCAAGGCAGAACTCTATCACCTAGCTACTATTTCCTCAAGACTAATTATCTTAGACCATCCACTTCCCTATTTACTGTAAAAACACTTCCCTATTTACTGTGAAAAAGCTTTTTCTGGAGCAGCTGGGAAAACAAGTCTCCCCAGGGAGGCTCTATGGGGGGGAGGGGGCGAAGGGAAGAGGGAGTCTCATGACAAAGTGGCTTCCTTTGGCCAACAAAAACAGGAGACTCATTAATGGAGATTGTTCCTCATAGGACTATTAGTTTGCTAATAAGGCATCAGAACTTCTGTGCCTAGGCTAGGTCTCCCACTGATCAGAGAAATTATTCTCCCACAATGCCCCCTTTATTATTTTCCACAGTTGCTTCTCTAGTATGTTTAAGGGAAGTGAGGAAAATATCAGAAGATCTATTCTTAGCAAAACGCTTCATTACTGCTATGATAGAACAGTATCCTAAGGTAAAAACACATAACATAAGTATAAAGGCAATAGAAGCAATTCCAGTACTATATATAATACTGAGCCACCACCCCATGGTACCTAATCCTGCTAAGGTTTGGGCTAGTTTGGGCTAGTCCCTGGGAAATGTCATCAACAGAATAGAAAGTTATTAATTTCTTTTGAAAAGCTTCAAAAACCTCTCAGTATAAACTTTACTCACTTAAAGAACCATTTACTATGGCTCCATCTATAAGCATTTGTATATTTTTCCATTCACATTCAGAGGCATTATATTTGTAAGGTGTTACATAGACATGACTAGATTTCCAATCACAGGTCAAAAACAATCATTGCTGCAAAGCCAGTTATTTCTGTCCAGCCAGAAAACTCCTCCTTGGATGGCTTTTATCTCATCTTGAAGGTGGGCATTTACTTCCAGCTGATGTTGCCATAAATTGTGGGAGTCCTGGTGCCAATACACCCTAAAGTAATGAGTTTGTACAGATTGTCGCAATGTGGCTCCGGATATGTGATAGAAACTTGATCTCATGATCTTGCTTCCTAAGTTGATAAAGATCAGGCCTTAGGACCAAGTCTGGTAAATAGTGTTTAACATATGTTGTCTTCTATATGTATGGATAGCAAATAATCTTTAAAAATATCCTTATTACATTGTGAAGAAAGAGAGAATATGCACTTTCCTCATGAGCAAGGATGGAAGAGCGCCATTACATGGTGCAACGCTGGGCAGCACATACTTTCCATGCTCAGGAGGATAGATGAAGCACTTTCCATTCTGAGGAAAGTTGCAGGAATCACATTACATCTTGCCCCATGCTGGAGGAGAAATCTTCCATGTTCACAGAAGCTGCAGCAGAGATATCCATATTCAGGGAGAGTGAGATATACATTCCATGGGGAGGTACCCTCAGTATCCATATGCCAGGGTCATAATCAATGAAGAACACAATGTGCACAGCTGCAGGAGAAGAAATACTCCATGCTGAAACTCACTCCATCCACAGGGAATAGGAAGATATAGATATCATGCCTAACAAGCTGGAATCAAAGCTTTCCAAGGGAAAGGATATAGGTAGGAAACATTCCTTGCTGAGAAGGGCAGAAACCATTTGCCTCCATGCTTTGGCTCCTTCAAAAAAGATCTACCTTCATTAGCACTGTTGAAATAGATGGGTTACATTCAGAGACAACCTGCACGTAATGCACCTCAAGCCAACAGGCAAATGGGAGACAACCCATCAGCCCAGAGTAGAAAAATTAAACATGTGTCTTGCTGAGGCAAGAAAATTTGCTGAGTGCAAATATAGGCTTTGGCAGGAAGAGAAGGGATGATTAAGTCTCACCTGATTATGCTATTGGGGTTTTGGTTATCTTCTTTTCCTGCTACTAGAACCATAGCTCCACTTTTGCAGATTTTTGCAGGGTAATTTCAGATAAGGCTCACCAATTTTTCAGCACTGATTGACTTTGCATCAGGATCCTCTGATCTCAAACTCAGAAGATGGAATCCAACCTGAGGAAAGATGGGAAAGGTTAGTTTCATCCTGGGAAGGGAAAAAAGTCATGAGTTTATGAGATAGATACCCTAAGTGAACACTCACCTTTTTTTTTTTTTTTTTTTTTTTTTTTTTTTTTTTTTGCGCCAGTCCTGGGCCTTGGACTCAGGGCCTGAGCACTGTCCCTGGCTTCTTCCCGCTCAGGCCTAGCACTCTGCCACTTGAGCCACAGCGCCGCTTCTGGCCGTTTTCCGTATATGTGGTGCTGGAGAATCGAACCAAGGGCCTCGTGTATCCGAGGCAGGCACTCTTGCCACTAGGCCATATCCCCAGCCCCAACACTTACCTTTTTGTTTTTTTTTTTCTTGTTATTTTTTTTTCTCAAATTTTTATTATCAAACTGACGTACAGAGAGGTTACAGTATCATACGTTGGGCATTGGATACATTTCTTGTACTGTTTGTTGCCTTGTCCCTCATGCCCTCCTGCCTCCCCCCTTTCCCTCCCCCCCCCAGGTGTTCAGTTCACTTACACCAAACAGTTTTGCAAGTATTGCTTTTGTAGTTATTTCTCTTTTTTTACCCTGTGTCTCTCAAATTTGGTATTCCCTTTGAATTTTCTACTTCCAATACCAGTAAACACGGTTTCCAATATACTCAGATAAGATTACAGAGATAGTGTAGGTACAAACATAGGAAGGTGATACAAAACATTATCAATAATAGAAACTACACATACACATAGGACGTTGAAAGTAGTTACAACTGTGATATATCACTTGTTTCCATAACATGGAGTTCATTTCAATTAGCATCATCTTATGTGTTTCTAAGGGTATAGCTATTGGGCCTTGTGATGCTCTGCTATGGCTTGCCTAAACCTGTACTAATTATTCCCAATAAGGGAGGCCATAGAGTCCATGTTTCTTTGGGTCTGGCTCACTTCACTTAGTATAACTTTTTCCAAGTCCTTCCATTTCCTTACAAATGGAACAATGTCATTCTTTCTGATAGAGGCATAAAATTCCATTGTGTAAATGTACCACATTTTCCTGATCCATTCATCTATGGAGGGGCATCTGGGTTGGTTCCAGCTTCTCGCTATGACAAATTGTGCTGCGATGAACATTGTTGTGCTGGTGGCATTACTGTGATTTTGTTTGGGGTTCAATAAAATCCAGCACCCATTTATGCTAAAAGCCCTGGAAAAACTGGGATTCCAGGGAACATTCCCGAATATAATCAAGGCAGTTTATGACAAACCAACAGCAAGCATAACTCTAAATGGTGAAAAACTAAAGCCATTCCCTTTAAAATCAGGAACAAGGCAGGGATGTCCACTCTCTCCCCTGCTCTTCAACATAGTACTAGAATTCCTAGCCAGAGCAATTAGGCAAGAAGAGAATATAAAGGGGATCCAAATAGGAAAAGATGAAGTTAAACTTTCTCTCTTCGCAGATGACATGATCCTATACCTAAAGAATCCCATAGACTCTACCCCCAAGCTACTAGAGCTGATACAAAACTTTGGCAAAGTTGCAGGACATAAAATAAACCTTCAAAAATCAACGGCCTTTCTCTATGCTAACAACCCGAAGACCGAGGCTGAAATCAGGAAAGCAACTCCTTTTGCAATAGCCCCCCAAAACATAAAATACCTAGGAATAACCTTAACCAAAGAAGTGAAAGACCTCTTTGAAGAGAACTTTAAAAGCTTGAAAAATGAAATTAAGTCAGAACTAAGAAAATGGAAAAACCTCCCATGCTCCTGGATTGGGAGGATTAATGTAATCAAAATGGCAATATTGCCAAAGGCTATCTACAAATTCAATGCAATACCCATTAATATCCCAACACCATTCTTTAATGAAATAGAGGAAGCAATCCAGAAATTCATATGGAACAATAAAAGACCTAGAATAGCAAAAACACTCCTAAGAAGAAAAAATAGTGCTGGAGGAATTACAATACCCAACTTCAAGCTGTATTATAAAGCTATAGTAATAAAAACAGCTTGGTATTGGCACCGGAACAGGCCTGAAGACCAATGGAACAGAATTGAAGACCCAGAATTAAACCCACAGAACTATGCCTACTTAATCTTTGATAAAGGAGCTAAAACAATAGTATGGAAGAAAGATAGCCTCTTTAACAAGTGGTGCTGGCAAAACTGGCTCAACACATGCAACAAACTAAAACTAGATCCTTATATATCACCCTGCACCAAAATCAATTCCAAATGGATTAAAGACCTTGAAATCAAAACAGGCACCCTGAAGACACTCAAGGAAGGAGTAGGAGAAACACTTGGGCTCCTTGGCACAGGACAGAACTTCCTTAACAAAGACCCTGAAAGGCTACAAATCAAAGAAAGGTTGGACAAATGGGACTGCATCAAACTCCAGAGCTTCTGCACGGCAAAGGACATAGCTCTCAAGATAAACAGAAAGCCCACAGACTGGGAGAAGATCTTTACCGGACATTCAACAGACAAAGGCCTCATCTCTAAAATATATGCAGAACTAAAAAAATTACCTTCTTCCAAAACAAAACTGCAAAGAACCAATAGCCCCCTCATCAAGTGGGCTAAAGACTTACAAAGAAACTTCTCTGATGAGGAAATGAGAATGGCCAAGAGACATATGAAAAAATGCTCTACATCACTGGCCATAAAGGAAATGCAAATCAAAACAACATTGAGATTCCATCTCACCCCAGCAAGAATGTCATATATCAAGAAAACTAATAATAACAATTGTTGGAGGAGATGTGCCCAAAAGGGAACCCTACTTCATTGTTGGTGGGAATGTAAACTGGTTCAGCCACTCTGGCAAGCAGTATGGAGATTCCTCAGAAGGCTCAATATAGAACTCCCCTATGACCCAGCAGCCCCACTGTTGGGTATCTATCCAAAAACACTTACCTTTTTGAAGAGAGCAAAATTCATCTGAGAGTACATTCCATGTCTACTCAACACTTTCCTCCATGAGAAAAGTGGTTTGATTCACATCATACTAATGAGTCCAGTGGGACCTTGTTTCTATACTGAAGAAGACCAATGGACACCCAAGTTATACTAAAGAGATTTCTGCACACCAAGTCCTTTTGTAGTAGATTTGGAGAAGATATGTATTGATGAAGAACCATGAGTGGTTGGATGCCATGTTGAGGAGATACTGAAGAAATCGATTCCATGCTTTCAAGAGAGAAAGAAAGGACAAACATCAAGAGAAAAACAGAGCAAACAAGGAGGACTGAATCTTACAGAGACATCAAAATGACACTTACCTTTCTGGGGCAGACTGGATTAGATGGGGCCAGCACTATGGAGAATTTAAATATAGTCACTGGATTCCCTGGAAAGGAGGTTCACACGGATTTCATGCTAAAGGGAATTTCAAGGGATATTCTCCTTGCACTGAGGTGAGCAGAAGGTGTGGAATCAGGGAAGTACAGGACTAAACTTGAAATGTTCACAAAGGCTAAACCTGAGATATTCCACATTTGGACAATCTGACAGACACATTTCATGGAGAGCTGCCCTGAGTAGTCACATACCAGGGTAATGACTGATGATCAAAAATCCCCCCTAACTACATGTGCTAGAGAATAACAGCTCCATGATTATACTCATTCCAACAACAGTTGCATGAGAAGACATGTATACCATGCCTACTAGCACTTGAGTCAAAGCCTTTCACAGTCAGGACAAATGTAGGAGACATTCCTTGCTGAGAATGACAGAAGTCCTGGGCCTACAAACTGAAGGATCGTTCTCTGGAAAACTACCTTGATATGCAGAGTTGAAAGAGATCGATAACATGCAGAAAAGTCCTGCAAGTAATGCATCTCATACAACAGGGAAACCAAGGGCTCCCATCTGTATTGAGGAGAAGAAATAGACACATTTAGATATCTTAATTTAAGAAGAAATGCAGATGCAGCCGTTGGAGGCTGAAAAGAGATGGTTAAGTCTCCATTCTTTGTTTTCTTGTTTTGTGTCAACACTAGGAATTGAACTTGGGGTTAGGTCTCTATCAGTGACTGTTTTCTCTCAACATTACCACTCTACCACTTGAGCTACATTGAGTTTGTGGATAATTGCAGTTAAATCTTAGAAACTCGGGGCTGGGAATATGGCCTAGTGGCAAGAGTGCTTGCCTCATATACATGAAGCCCTGGGTTCGATTCCCCAGCACCACATATATAGAAAATGGCCAGAAGTGGCGCTGTGGCTCAAGTGGCAGAGTGCTAGCCTTGAGCAACAAGAAGCCAGAGATGGTGGTCAGGCCTTGAGTCCAGGCCCAAGGCTGGCCAAAAAAAAAAAAAAATTATAAATCTTACAAACTCTTTTCCATGCCATGGCTTTGAATTGGAATCTTCTGTCTTCAACCTGAGAAGATAGATTCCAATCTGAGGACAAATAGAAAAGACTGATTACATTATGGGAAGGGAAATAGTGATGAAAAGACTGCAGTTAACACTTTTCTCTCTGGGGAGAGAATAAAAAGTGTTAGAGAGTATTCCATGCCTATTAGACATCTCCCTGACAGAGAAGGGGATTTAGAAGCATTTCATACTGAGGAATCCACAGACACATAAGGTCTCTGTTGAAGAAGATTGGAAAACACCCATGCAATGCTGAGTAGATTCTTCACATGGATTTTTTTTTTTGTCGGTCTAGAACATACCAGGTTTTATTATCTTATATATATATATATATATATATATATATATATAAAATAAGTAACAGACAACAGCATCAGAGGGACTACAGAAAGGTGCTCATTCCAATACAGGGGACTGGGGCCAGAAGAAGACCCAGCCAGCTGGGACCCGGGGCTGGGGTAATGACAGGAGCCACTGGATGCAGTAAAGGAGCCTGATTCCCACCCACTCCAGCCAATGGCATAAGAAGACATGAGCCAATGCACCAGGCCTCTTTTGTGTAAAAGGCAGAGGCCAGGAGCACAGGCCCTTTCCATTGCCCTCCTCCCTGCTCCCGTCCCTTTTCCTTGCCCAGGGAGATAAGGGTTTTCTCAGCAAAGCTAAGCCGTGAGTCACTATGCCAGTGTAGGTCTCTGACACAAGGTGCCCAATCCGTGGAAATCCTCTCCTCTCCTAGGGCCAGGAAGGGAGCCACCAAGCTTTCCGGTGTGGTCAGTCACTGCAACTGTGAGGTGATATCTCTCCCTTCACATGATGGAAACTGAACTGATTTAAACAAGTCACATGTGAGTGGCTCAGAGAAAGCAAATCCAAGAATCCCTTCTGCCGAGTCCCAGGAAGAAGGCAGAAAAAGTGTTTGAATGCTCAACCCTCAATCATTCCAGCCCAGTCAGGAGAAGGCACCAGGAATGGGGCAAGAAAAGGGAAGAGGAAAAAAACAAAAAACTAGTCATACAAAAATCCACTCACTCATCCATCCAGCCAACATGAAATTGGAAATACCCTAGTCTATCCTGAAAAAATATATTTATCTATTTTTCTAGAACCAGAAAGGAGAATAATACAAGAAAGAACACAGACATAAACTCCCCACCATCCACTATATTATATTTTAGAATCTGGATTTTCTAGAAAATTAGGCTTCAGCAAAAAGCTAACTTAGAGGAAGCAACTTCAGAAAGAGGCAAAGGTAATAAGCAGGGAGTGTTGAACTTTTTTTTAACAAAAGAGGGGTGAAAAAAAGAAGAAACAAGGGAGGGGCCCTGTCTGAAGCTATAAATAGTAAAAAACATTTTTTTTAAATAAAAATCACATCTCCTGCTCTCCTCTCATTTTCAAGAAACACCTAAGAACAAAAACAAAACCATTAAATACAAACTTAGCATAGGCAGTGGGAAAAAACAAACAAACAAAACGAGATAAAAAAACATTTCTCCATCTCTACACCCTTGCCCAGGCACAGATACTCTGCACACAAAGGAATGAATGGTCATTTCAACAAAATAGATATACAAATACTCTACAAATCCACTTCAAAGTGAGCTTTCCACACATCTCCTCAACCCTTCCTCCCTCCACACATTAAAAAAAAAAAGAAGAAGAAAGAAAAGACTGATTTCTAAAAGTCACTTGACAGAGCCTAGAATGGCCCCAAGTTTACCACAGAGATACCTGTAGTGTAGAAGCACCCACGGAGGACAGGCCTCGAGGCGCCAAGGTGCAGGGCCTTCTAGTGCCTTGTGCTGATTCCTGGCAGAGGGGCAGGCTGGGAACAGAATGGGAAAGGAGGACAGCCCAGGCAGACTTCTAACCAGGACTCACACAAGTCACCTCTAGATTTTATAGAAGACAAAGGGGGGGGGGCCTCCAATGAGATGCATTCAGTAAAAGCTCTAGATTTGAATCTAAAAATCTTTTGAATGATCCAAACCCCAGCCCCAGGCTTGCCCTTAGAAAGGTCAACGGTAACCCCATATATTTTTCCTGCCAGAATAACTAAGGTAAGGCCCAAAGAATCAAGAAGCTCGAGGCAGCACAGTGGAAGATGTCTCTTCTGATGCTGGAGAGGCAATCAGAGCTGGAGACACCCAACGGGTCAGTATGAAGGTGCCCACCCCCTAACTCTAATGCCCATCACTCACAATCCTCTGGATTCCCTCCCCCAAAAGTCCAAGCTGTGCCCACGAGGAGCTTCATTCATGCGTAGAACTCATTGGTGGGGGCTTTCTTGTAGATGGGTTTCTTGCCCAGGTTGTAGCTGCCTTCGTCCTTCTTTTTCATGCGGTATACCAGCAACAGGATCAGGAACACAGCAAAGAGGATGCCCACAACACCACCCACAATCAGAGCTTCCAGGACTTCCATTCTCTCGAAGATGTTGCTGCCCTGGGCGGTGCTGGACATGGACACTCTGTTAGATACATCCTCATCCCCAAAGGGTGCGATCCTCTTGGGGATGACCTCATTCTCCTCCAGTTCCCCAGTTTCTGTGGGCACCCGCCTCCCAGGCCCTTCTCTCTCTGGGATGTGGTTATTTAGAGGCACCAAGGGATGGATCACTTCGGGGAAGGTCCTATGGTCCTCTGAGTCATCCATATCTCCAGAGCCTGACAGCTCAAAGTCATCGCTGTCCTGCCCCGGCCCTCCGATATCCTCGTCATCAGGGAGGTCTCCAGAGAAGTATCCACCTTCCAGGACATCCTGAGGGTCGATGACTTCAGTCTCTCGGATCGACTCGGCGACAGCTGCGGGGAGGCCCACGCAGAGCAGCAGCAGCGGGCGGGCAGGCGTCATGGTGCCCCGGAACGGAGCGGGGCTGGAGCTTCACATTGATTTCTTGCAGAGTAAATCTCAAGAAAATATGCTGTGAAGCCACTAAAGTTGTTGGATCTCATATTGAAGAAAGATTGAAGAAATCAACTCCATGCTCTGACAAGAGAAGGAAAGAAGAAATGTCAAGAGAAGATTTGAGGAAACAAACATGACATTCTTTCTGCTAAGAAGACACAAAAATGACACTTACCTTCCTGTGGAGAGCTGGATGACATGGCTTTGTTGTTTAAGAGAATTGGAATATCCACATTCTCTTCAGAGACGGTGCACATGCTAAAACGAATTACACAAGGGGTACTTCTCACAGTGAAATGAGCTAAAGGACATGGATTCAGGATTGTCCAGCCCTACACTTGGTATCTCTCTTCCTCAGATCTGGAAGAAACAGATCCACCCTGAGGAGGCCTGGAAGACATGTACTTCAGGATGAGGACAACTGGAGTAGACACTTTCTAGGTTGACAACAGCCAATGAAAATCCATTCCTTGCTCAGGGGGACTGAACATGTACTTTCCACGTGAGCAAGGATGAAAGAAATTCATTGCGTGGTGATCCACTTGGCAGCTCACAAATTCCATGTGCAGGAGGATGAGGACACACTTTCCATCTCAGCAGAGCTGCCAGGAACTATTTACCATTGAACCAAACGAGAGGAAACATCTTCCAGGTTCACAAAGACTGGACCTGAGCCATTCCAAACTCAGGTACGCTGCACCACCCGTGGATACCTACCCTCAGTACCCACACGACAAGGTCACAATGGATGGGGACAAAGAAACCCATGCCCACACATACTGGAGTAGAACTAATCCATGCTGAAGCTCACTCTAATACACAAAACAATAGGAAAAGATGGATTCCATGACTAGTAGAGCTGGCGTCAAAGCCATCCATGGTTAGCACAAATATAGGAGAAATTCCTTTCTGATAAGGGCAAATCCCATTTGCCTTCATGCTAGAGGATACTTCGATGGTAACCTGCTTTGATTTGCAAAGCTCAAATGGATGGATTTATGCAGAGCAGACATGCAGGCAAACAAAAGAGACACACATCTGTTGAGGAGAAGGTTGTGACACATTTCCTGCTAGGGGAAGCTAAATTAGACACCCCCTGCCCATAGGAGGATAGCTCATATACAGGCATTGCAGGCTTGTTAGAGATGGATAAGTATCAGCCCATTCTGGGTTTTGGATTTAGTTTTGGCATCATTGGGTTTTCTGTGGCTCCTAGGGCAACTAATCAGGACCTGGGAACTGTCCATGACCTATTGCTTTTTCTGCTAAAATGTATTTCTCTAACATTTAGCCACAGCTCCAGTTCTAGAATTTTGGGGGTAGTTACAGATAACAGCTTCTGGATTCACTTCCACAGGCTGACTTTGAAGAGGTATCCTTGAATCTCAGTGTGAGCCGATGGATTCCAATCTGAGGAGAGATAAGAAAGATTTATTTGATTCTGGGAAGCCAGCAAAGTGATGATTTCTTGATAATGACACCCTAAGTTAACACTTACCTCTTTGAAGAGAACACAAATGTTTTCAGAGTATTTCATGCTTCTGAAACACATTCCTGTTAGAAGAGTAGTTCGATGCATTTCATACTGAGATATGCTCAGGAACATTGCTCACACATTGAAGAAGACATGAATACCTGGATGCTATGCTAAATTTGAATACAGCAAACTGCAGCAAAACTCTGCACTCATGAAGCCTGTAATTATCACACATTTCTAACCTGCAATCAACCCGACACAAAACAACAGCACCCAAAGCATAAAGAATCCTACTTACCCATTCTGTCCTTGGGCAAATCTTGCACTTTAGTAGTCACATAACCGCCACAGGTCTGCAGAATCGAGAATGTTACATGGTAACTGCAGTGAGGTACGCAGAAGCCTCTCATTCCTGGGATACCATAAGGGAACCCATTCTTCAAAAAAATCACATAACAGATTCAGAGTAAAGGAAAATGTTGAGAGTTGAGCTTCACAGTGAGAGGGGACCAGGTGGAATCCTATTGACACTTGATAGGCTTATTGACCCAAAGAATAGGGAAGAGAATGAGCAAAGGGAGGAACAGCACAATGTCCTGGGAGTATAGTGAGGGACTCAGGATGACTGGAGCAAAGAAGATATTTCAGGGGATTGAGGAGGAATATGCTGGCAAAGATACACAGAGAAGAAAACGAGGTGATTTATAGGTCATATGAAAGAGCATACAAGATCCTCAAAGCAAATAAAACACACTGGGTGCCAGTGTATCAAATCTATAATCTCAACTACCCAGGAGGCTGAGATGTGAAGATGGATGTTTGAAGCCAGCCAGGCAGGCAAATATGACACGACTTTATGTCAAATTAAACAGCAAAATTCTAAAAGGAAAGTGTGGCTCAAATGGAAAAGGGAACTCTTGTGTGAAAAATCCCAGTAACACAGTAAGGCCCTGAGTTCAAGCTTTAGTATACACACACACACACACACACACACACACACACACACGATCACACACACATTTAAAAATGCTGCGGAAACAGAAACGCAGAAATATCTTTGAAACAAACATTTATTATAGTGTTACACATGTAATCACATGTTACAGTGTGACACATGTAATCACATTTTAGTCTTAATGAAAAGACTGATGGAAAGCAACACAACTGTTATTTAACTAACACTGAAGGTAATTTGTAGATACGAAATAGAAATCAAAACAGATGCATGGTTAGGAAGAATTAGAATGAGTCATTCTCTGAATCTTGGGAAACAATTTGACTTATCATTTAGTTGCACAAATTTACTGCGTGAGGAATGAAAGTCAGGATGGATATTCAGGAGCCATGTTCTCAGTGGTGATGAATCAAACTTCCTGAGAAACCAATATGAAATGTGCAAGTGGTGTTTCATGAAGAAGACATGGACAAAGGCATGTGTGATGTGGAGTTCCATCTGGAAGGACATGAGGGGGGAAGTACATCAGACTAGTAGGTGGAGGATGAGGGGTCCCCCACTTTGGTGTCTCTTTGTGGGGTGGTATCAAGGCACACTGTACCTGGACACCAGATCGGCTGTAGGGTCATCTATTCCACAATGAGCTCTATGGAGTTCGACAGCAGGACAAGAGGATTATGGGTACACGGTGAAGCCAGCAATGGCAATCCATCCAGGAGACCATGGCCTATCCTAGACCACTCCTTTAAAAAGGCCTGTGTATCCCTTTGCTGATACCTGTGATTGGAGGGAAAGTAATAGCTGTAAACAAGCCTGACTTGCCCATACATTTGTACAGAATCTGCTGCCCCATAATCGAGTTGCAGTCAAGGATGGGCCACAGAGGCAAAAATGATGTTATATGCCAATCTCCCCACACCTCATCTGTCTTGATGTAGGCGTGGGCAGGCTATGGTTTTCTGCTGCTACTGAAACACATAAAAGACAATTTCCTCACAATGTGATCATGACTTTTGCAACACGATCATGCTTGCCTTTTTGTCAATGCCTTTTGCTGCCAGGTCTGTGAATGGCTTCAGGGTAACAGGAAATGCTTTTGGGGTATAGTATCCTCACACAATTAAAAACAATGCTAATGAAAGACAGGAAGATGTCAGTGAGGCACTGTGAGTCTTCCAGGCAATAAGGGATTCTCAGAAGGAGAGAGTCTGTCAAACATTTTAGACTGTAGGGAGCATGCAGGTTGTCTAATGTGGGTTAAGAAGATCACTGAGTCCACCCACAATCCAATGGATTCCTAATATTGGTGAGAGGTAACCCATTCAGCCAACAGGGACCAGAAAGTCCTCATCCACTACCTCTGTCCAATGCTGCTCCAATGTGTGCAGACTCTGCTCCCAGCAGACAATGAAGATCCTCATCCTTATATCTAGGGTCCCTGGAATCTGGACACTTCTTTCATATCTGATTAGTATTAGTAGGTTCCCTCTTAACCCAGGCTTCTCTCTTATTAGTGAAAGGCAGTTGTCAAACTACAAGTCCAATGAACTAGGGGAGACAGAATTCATGCTTTGGTGTCCTAGAGGGAAAAAATATCTCTAATCAGGCAGAATATTCAAAATATACAGGCAGAATATTCTTGGGAGACCATGCCCACCTCAAATGTACCTATTTGGACCTCACAAGCAGCACCTGTACTCGGAGGTCTCCATTTCATAGTCAGCATGGAAAGTGGACCTAAGGAGAATTGGTCTTTGTGGACACATAGCATGGCGACTGCATTTCTTACTCTTCACTTTGATTGCAATGAGAAAGCAGTCACATGACACACAAGGTTCTGGCTGCCAAGGCCTGGAGAAAGAAAGAGACTACAACCCTGAGTCTACAGAGAGGAAAACCAGCACTGGTTACATTCATGGTCCCTTCTGTAGACACCCTCACTTTCTGATTTGCAGTTTGGTGTCTCGTTAAAATTATATCGGATAACAATTAATAGGCCAGAGGTAGCTCACGCTTGTAATTCTGTGATACTAGTAATATGAGGAATATTGTACAAAGACACCCAAAGCAAGAGATTCTGGAAGATCCTTTTCCCCAGTTAACCACCAAAAAAAGTTGAGAGAGGTGCTGTAACTCAACTGGGAGAACACTAGTCTTGAGGATAAATGTGAGGAGAAAGTGATTTTGCAATAAAATCAAGCCCCAATATCAGCAAAAAATTAATAGAAAAAGAAAAAACAAGAATGAACAGGGCTGGTGCATCACACCTGTGAGCATAGCTCCTCAGCATGCTAAGGCTTTTTGTGTGTGAGTGTGACAGTTCTGGGCCTTGAACTCAAGACCAATGTGCTCTTTCTTAGCTACTCCATTCGAGGTTTCCAACTCTACTAGTTGGATCACATTTCCATGAGTACATGGCTCAATGCTACATTTGGTCCATTCTCATTACTTTTACCAAAAAATGAGAGGATTTACATTCCATGTTATGTGCAGGTGGAAACCAACCCTTCCATACTCTGGCTCTGTTCATTTCGTACTGATAACAGGAATACCCAGGTAAACCCAGGCTGGCAAAACCTGCAGTAAATGGGTGATGGACTCCATGAGGGAAAGTGTTGTAGAAGCCACATTCGATTCTCTACTGGACTTGGTCACTGTACTGGCCTGTTCAGAGCTACAGTGAGGTATTCCATTTCAAAGAGCACTGAGCTAGCCAGACTCCATGCTGACAAAAACTGGAGTTGATGCATACCTTGCCAAGGAGAACTGCCTTTAACACTTGCTAGGCTGACATGTTGAGGACCGGAAGCCCAGCAAGCATACATAGAGTAAGTGCATTTTTTTTGGATATAATTCTTCCTAAGAAATATGGCTGGAGTGAAAAGTATTCCAGGCCAAGTACAAATGGGGAAAAAAAAAACATACAGTGCTGAATGGCGTTAAAACATGTGCTTACCTTTCTGGGGATGATAGTCACAAAGGCATGCCATGTGCAGTATGCGTGAGATCACATTCTTTGAGGAAGAGTGCAGGATCGATGCTCCTTAATGCTCTAGGGGTCCCTTGATTGAGCAGAAAAGTACTCAGTCATGCTGAGTAGAAAGGAGGTACACAGATCAAATGCTGGAGACAATAGAAGCAGTCAATGACAAAGAGCACTATGCCAGCAGCAAGACTGCATGCTAAAGAATGCTTGCATTGATACTTACCTTGCTGATGAGAGCTGCTTTAAACACATACCATGCTGAGATCCTGAGAAATAGAAGGAAGCATGCTAAGGAGAACTGAAATAGGTGTATTCCTTGATGCAGAGAACTGGTGCTGACTTCACCCCTATTGAAAGATGCTACAATAATGATGGATTTCAAAACAAAAGAAAGGTAGTAAACACATTTCACATGTAGTAAACACAATACTGGAGTGGATAGTTACCTTACTTAGGGGAGCTAGAACCACTGAACGCCATTCTGAGAAGAACTAGAATTCAAATATTCCATTCTGAAAAGAGATGGTGTCGAAATATTCTGAAAGTTTTTGTGGAGATCGATTTCATCTAGAGATGAGATACAAAGCATTTATGCCATTCTGAAAAGATGAAAAATATACATTTTGAGGGGCTGGGGATATAGCCTAGTGGCAAGAGTGCCTGCCTCATATACATGAGGCCCTAGGTTCGATTCCCCAGCACCACATATACAGAAAACGGCCAGAAGCGGCGCTGTGGCTCAAGTGGCAGAGTGCTAGCCTTGAGCGGGAAGAAGCCAGGGACAGTGCTCAGGCCCTGAGTCCAAGGCCCAGGACTGGCCAAAAAAAAACACACACACACACACACAAAAAATATATACATTTTGAAATAAGAGGAAGGAGACAGAAATCTATTGTAATGAGACCCCAAGTTGACACATACCTTAGTAGAGTTCAGATGGTTGGATTCCAGGACAGAAAGACCAGTAGTATAATCCATGGTAAGCATGATGCAATATGATTCCATGATAGTGAAATCTGGAGTGCCCATCTTCCTGAAAGGAGCTGGAGAAGATGGTTTCAATGCTGAGTAGAACTGGAGCTATCCATCCCATTCCTTGAAGACTAGGGGGAGTTGCATTCCCTAATAAGGATACTAAGAGTAGATGAGGTGGTGAATAACAAGAGATTGATTCCAGGATGTACAGGCTGTAGTTTATGTTGGATTTCCTCAGAAGATCTGCAGTAATACCTGCAGCTCCATTTCTTCCACGCCAAGCAAAACTGGAAGAGATGCATTTCAGCCTGTTGAGAATCCAAATACACATAACCCCTCCTTGAGAAGAGTAAATGGAGTTATAATCCACACTGAGGCAAAGTAGAGTAGACACATCCCAAGTTAAAATATTCTGAAGTAAAGAACAAGTCTTCAGGAAAGCTGCATCAGAAACATTCCATTTGGTGTGTCCTCAAATGAATATGATATCGCTCAATATACCAGGAGGATACCTATTCCATGAAAGGGTACTATGGAAGAATTCTATTCATTAGAGTGCTCCTGACATTCACTGCCTCCTAATGAAAACCAAGAGAGGAGAATCACCTTCCAAGCATTATACCTAGGAGAGCTGCAATCAAAGATTTTCATGGCGGCAAAGCAGGAACAGAGGTTGACAAGGCTGTGGCACATATATTCCGCACAGAGAAGAGCTGCGATGGTCAATTCCTCATAGTGCTGGACTAGAGTTGGAGTACACATATAATTTGTTCAGCAGAGCTGGAGTAGATCTCATGCTAAACAGACATAGTAGAAAAGCATCCCATGATGAGAAGACTTGAAGAACAAACATTCCATGAGCAGAGAGCTGCTGGAGACACATTCCATGTTGAGAACTGAAGAAACTTTGTACACTAATGAAATCAGCAGAAGACACATTCCCTGATACAGAGAGCTAGCATATGTGCATTTCTTGCTGAGGAGAGCTGCTGGATTCTCGCTCCATTGTGAAGTGGACTGCACAGATATCGTTTCTTTATACTGTAAATGATACCTGAGTGAGCTCTGCGGATTCATTTCATGCTGAGAAGAGCAGGAGTAGACATGTTTCATCCTGAGGAAAGCCATCATAGATGGGAAGATGGGTTCCACGAGGACATGGAGTGCTGCATATACATTTTGTGAAAGAAGCACATTCCTCCTGAGTAGAAGTGAAGTCCAACAGATCCCAATGTGAGGAGAGCTGAGCTAGATGTACTCCATGCGAAGGAGCACTATACTCACCAGATTCCAGGCTGGAGAATGAAAGTGTTGACACTTATCTTGCTGACAAGATCTGATTTCATCACATGCGTTGCTGAGAGCCTTAGCTTCATCCAGAGGCTCCTAATGAAGACATCTGGAGGTGGTGCATTACAAGCTGAAAGGACAAGCGACAGATAGATTCCAAGCTGCACTCTGATGCACTAGAAACTGACTGTGAGGAGGAGAGGTGATTTACTCAAGTTTCATGCTGAGGAGAACCTGAGGAGGTACACTCTATGCTGAGCAGAGATGGAATAGTGTGCCCTTTATAAAACAACCAAAAAACAAGTGGACAAATGATCTGTGCTGTGGAGAGACAGGGTAGGTACATTCCTTATTCAAGACATCTGAGTAGATGTGTTGTTCAATGAAATGATTCGAATGATATACATTCCAAGAGGAGGAGACATGGACTGGCTCATGACATGTTGGAAAGAACATTGCATCATTCCATTGTACAGAGACATTAGAGACACATTCTATGTCTCTCTAGAGAGACTGTACTACACACATTCTATGCTATAAAGACACATATTTGAAATAGATTCCATGCTAAGTGTTGAGTTACGTATTACCTGAGGAATATGATGCTACCTGAGAAATGAGATGCCCCACTACAAATGAATGGATACCAATATATGGTACCTGGGCTAGGAACATGGCCTAGTGGCCAGAGTGCTTGCCTCGTACACATGAAGCCCTGGGTTCGATTCGACAGCACCACATATATAGAAAACGGCCAGAAGTGGCACTATGGCTCAAGTGGCAGAGTACTACCTTGAGCAAAATAAGCCAGGGACAGTGCTCTGACCCTGAGTCCAAGGCCCAGGAACGGCAAAAAAAAAGAAATGTGGTACCTAAACTCAATGGAACACTACATAGCAATTAGAAATGATAAAATGTTGGTATTCACAGGAAAATAGTCAGGACTTGAAAAAATGATGTTGAGCGAGGCAAGCCGAGAACACAGAGGGGACAATAGAGATCAGGTCTGCAAAACAGAAAACTTCTTCTCAAATGGTTTTTCCACAGGTTTGGGTCAGCGTCCTTACATTATGTATAAGCAAAAACAACTCCAACAGAAGGACACAGGCGGATTCTATTGTTGACATTACATTTAAAGTTCTACGTGAATTTCCTTTGATGTATGCTACATGGTTACTCTATAGGATGTTGGTACAGTGGGTATTGCATATATGCCTACCTGATCTAAGGAAGGAAAAGAAACATGACAGTGTAAGATATCACAAGATGTGTACTCACTGACTTCTTATGTAACTGTACCCCTTTTGCACAACACCTTGTCAACAAAATTTAATTAATAAAAAAAGAAATTTCCTGAAGGGGGCTGCATAAAATATATTCCATTCAGAACACAGCTGGGATAGACAAATTCCACAGTGAGGACAGCAGGGGATACTTACTGTTTGAGGGGAGCTGCATTTGAATTTTTGTATGCTGGAAACAGCGACAATAGCTTTATTCCATCCTGCAAAGAGATAGATAAACATGGACTTGAGGAATGAACTCAAATATATTGATTCTACCTATCAAACAGACTGAAGTGATGAATTTTATGGTCTTAGCAAAAAGGGAAGATTCAGTCTTGCATGTGAATACAGAATGGAGATGGTTCCATGCTAAGAAATGCTTGCCCCAAATAAATGCTTACCTGACTGAAGAGAGCTGAAAGAGATGCATTCCATGCCCAGGAGAACAGAAGCACACATATTCCATGCTGAGGAAGTGGGAGCTGATGATAAAAAATCCTAAGGGCAACATCACATTCCTACAGAGAGCTTGAATCCTTGATTGCCGTGCTGAGGAGACTTAGAACAGATCCACTTCAAGTTCTCAAGAGCAGTGATAGATACATTCAAAGCTAAGAAAAATTCGAATGGATCTATTCCCTCTTACAGTGAGCAAAAGGAGATGTCCTTCAGACCGTGCAGGAATAGCTATATTTTTCTGACTGGGAAAAATGGACACCCTTTTGAGTAGTGCTGGAGGAGACACATTATTGCCAATGCACTGGAGCAGACACATTCCATGCTGAGAAAGGCTGGAACAGATAAGATTCCACATGAGAAAGGCTGGATGAGCCAATCCATTCCATGTAAGAAATACAGAAGCCCATACTCCATGCAGGAGAATCCTAGGGCTGAGACCTACCTTGTATACCAGACCTGAATTGATGGATCCTATGCCAAGAACAGCCTCCAGGAAACTAATACTGAGAAGGACTTAAGAGGACAAATATTCTAGGGAAGGAACCTGAACGAGCCAGTCCCTGGTGAAGACAGCTGGATTACATGCATTCTTTAATTAAGATAGCCATGGTAAATATATTTTATGCTGGTACGAACTAGAGGACAAATGTTCCATGTACAGAACACATTTACACACTTTCCCAGAGAAGAGGAGCTGGTCCATCCTCATTACATTATCAAACAATGAGCAATACAGATAGCCCATCTTTTGTACAACTGGAAATATGAACTTCCATACTGAGTGGCCAGATGTACATGCATTTCATTGTGATAAAGGAAATCATAAGGTATATCCAAGCTGACAAGCCCTGTGGTGAATGGGTGATTGATTCCATGATGAGAAGACTTGTAGAAGACACATTCCATTTTGTTTTGGCTTTGATCTGAGCTGCAGTAGACAAATTCCATGACATGGAGCACTGAACTAATCAGACTCGATGCTGACAAAAACTGGAATTGACACGGATCTTGCCCAGGAAAAGTACCTTTAACATATGACAGGCCGACCCACTGAGGACAGAGCCCCCACCTAGGCATACACCTAGAGTAGGTGTATTTCTTGATGAAGACAGCTGGACTGGACACGTATCTTCCTAAGAAATCTGGCTGGAGGAAATGCATTCCAAGCCAACACAAAATGTGAAATCCACATATCACGCTGCAGGGTGCTAAAGCAGACACTTACTTCTCTGAGGATGAAAGCTACAGACGTAGTCCACATTACGGGTACCTGAGTAGATCACATTCTATGAGGAAGAGTACAGGATCTAGGCCCTGAAGAGCCTAGTGGTCACTTCAGTGAACAGAAACCTGCTCAACCAAGCTGAGTAGAACAGAGGTAGACAGATCTCATGCTGAGGAGACCTTCAGGACAATGAGAAATGTATTAACAAGACTACATGCTAAAGGATACTAGCATTGACACTTACCTTGTTGAGGAGAGTTGCTTGAAATGCACGTCATCCTAAGACCCTGAGTAGAAGTAATCATGCTGAGGAGAGCTGGAATAAGTGTATTCCTTGATGAAGAGAAAATAACACAGAAATATGCAGTAACATATTTCAAGTGTATTAAGCACATTGCTGGAGAGGACACTGGTATTACTTAAGAAAGACAGAATAAGTAGATGTCATGCTGAGGATAACCAGCATTGACATATACTTATGTTTTGGGGGAGTGGGGGGTTCAGTCATGAGGCTTGACCTCTGGTCTTGGGTGCTGTCCCTGATCTCTTCACCTCTACCACTTTAGCTGTAGCACCACTTCAGGTTTTCTGCTGGCTAATTGGAGTCAAGGCAGAACTCTAATTATCATATCACCTAGCTACTATTTCTTGGAGACTAATTATCTTTTTTTTTTTTTTTGGCCAGTCCTGGGCCTTGGACTCAGGGCCTGAGCACTGTCCCTGGCTTCTTCCCGCTCAAGGCTAGCACTCTGCCACTTGAGCCACAGCGCCACTTCTGGCCATTTTTTCTGTATATGTGGTGCTGGGGAATCGAACCTAGGGCCTCGTGTATCCGAGGCAGGCACTCTTGCCACTAGGCTATATCCCCAGCCCGAGACTAATTATCTTTGACCATGACTTCTCTATTTACTGTGAAGAGACTTCCCAATTTACAGTGAAAAGCTTTTGCTAAATCAGCTGGGCAAGCAAGTCTCCCTAGGGAGGCTCTGTACTGGGGAAGAGACTCATGACAAAGGTGGCCTTCCTTAGGCCATCAAACACAGGAGACCCTTAATGGAGATTTTTTCCTCATAGACCTATTAGTTTGCGAATAACACATCAGAACTTCTGTGCCTAGGCTAAGTTTCCCACTAGTCAGAGAAGTTATTCTCCCTCTCCCCCACCCCCGATTGGAGGATAGCTCATATATAGGCATTGCAGGCTCAGAAGACATGGCTAAGTATCAGTCCATTCTGAGTTTTGCATTTAGTTTTGGTTTATTGGTTTGTCTGTGGCTCCTAGGGCTACTAAACAGGACCTGGGCACTGTCCATGAGCTAAAAAATATTGCTCTAACATTTAGCTACAGCTCCAGTTCCAGCACTTTGTGGGTAGTTACAGATAACAGCTTACTGGACTCTCTTGCACAGGCTGACTTTGAAGAGGTATCCTTGGATCTCAGCGTGAGCAGATGGATTCCAATCTGAGGAGAGATGAGCAAGATTTATTTGATTCTGGGAAGCCAGCAAAGTGATGAGTTCCTGATAATGACACCCTTAGTTAACACTTAACTCTCTGAGGAGAACACAAATATTTTCAGAGTGTTTCATGCTTGTGAAACACATTCCTGTTACGATAGCACTAGATGGGGCTGGGGAGATAGCCTAGTGGCAAGAGTGCCTGCCTCGGATACATGAGGCCCTAGGTTCGATTCCCCAGCACCACATATACAGAAAAACGGCCAGAAGCGGCGCTGTGGCTCAAGTGGCGGAGTGCTAGCCTTGAGCGGGAAGAAGCCAGGGACAGTGCTCAGGCCCTGAGTCCAAGGCCCAGGACTGGCCAAAAAAAAAAAGATAGCACTAGACGCATTTCATACTCAGATATGCTCAGGAATACTGCTCCCACATTGAAGAAGACACGAGTACATGGATGCTATGCAAAATAGATAAGCTGCAGATGGGTCACAACTGCCAAATAGCTGGAGAAGTCATACACCAGGGGAAGGAGCTCCAGTGTATTGATCCCATGTTGAAGCGAGACTGAAGAAATTGATTCTATGCTGTAAGGGGAAACAGAAAGGACAAATGTCAAGAAGAAAGAGGGAAACAATATGATTTCATACTAAAGAGACACCGAGATGATACTTACCTTCCTGATAAAACTTGGGAAAAATGGATTCATTGTCCAGAAGGGCAGCTGTAGTTGTCTTCCATGCTGAGGAATATGGAACATGAGGATTCCACGATGAATACATGTAAACATGACATTTACCTTCCCGAAGAGAGCGAGACTAGATAGCATCAATTCTAAGGAGGCTTGGAATATAGGCACTCTATTCCCAGGAGTGAAGATGTATATGGATTCCATGCTAAGGAGAATTATTACATATTATACTCACGTTTGCACCGAAGGGAGCACAACAGCTTGATTTCAGATCTTTGGACCTAGACTTGAAAAATTTACTCGTTCTTATCTGGAAAAATTAGATCCAACCTGAGGAGAATGGAAACTTCTCTTCCTCTTAACTGGAATATATAGATCTTGCATGAGGAGAGCTGGAAGACATTTATTTTAGCCTCACAAGAACTGGATTTCCCTTGTACATGGAGCCCAAGGAACTTCATTTATGTGCTTAGGATAGAACAAACACTTTCCAAAAGGGAAAGGCTGGAATACCTCTATCCATAATGAAATAATGCACTATTTTCATGCTCTGGTCAGAGAAAAAATGATCCTCAACTCTCACTGCTCATGTGCTCATGCATGTGTCATAAAGAAAGCAGCCTAACTTGTTTTGTCCACTCATGGAGCAATAGTAGGAAACAGGACATAGACCAACAGGTTCATATGCTTCTTAACAAGTGACTTTGGGGAATAACATGGTTTTTGCTCTACCGTGATGACATAGGCCTAATATCCATTCTACAATTTCAATATAGCAAACTGCAGCAAAACTCTGCACTCATGAATTCTATAATTATCACACATTTCTGACCTGCAACCAAACAGACACAAAACATCATCATCCAAAGCCTAAAGGAATCCTAATTACCCATTCTCTCCTCCAGAACTTGCACATTAGTAGTCACAAAACCTCCACAGTTCTGCAGAATCAAGTGCGTTACATGGTAACTGCAATGAGGTACTCAGAAGCCTCTCATTCCTGGGAGACCAGAAGGGAACCCACATTTCAAAAAACACAACAGATTGAGAGTAAGGAAAACATTGCCAGCTGAGCTTCACCATGAGTGGGAACCAGGTGGAATCCTATTGACACTTGATAGGCTTATTGCCCCTGATGATAATGAAGGGTTCCCAAAGAAGGGAAGAGAATGAGCAGAGGGAGAAAAAGCACAATGTCCTGGGAGTATAGTGAGGTACTCAGGATGACCAGAGCACAGAAGTTATTCCAGGGGATTGAGGAGGAATGTGCTGGCAAAGAGACACAGAGAAGGAAACAAGGTGATTTAGAAGTTATATAAAAGAACACTGATTGCCAGTGTATCAAATCTATAATCTCAGCTACTCAGGAGGCTGAGATGTGAAGATGGATGATTGAAGCAAGCCAGCCAGGCAAATATGACACAACCTTATCTCAAATTAAACAGCAAAAAAGTCCAAAAGGGAAGTGTACTTCAATTGGTAAAGGGAACTCTTGAGTGGAAAATCCCAGTAACACAGTAAGGCCCTGAGTTCAAGCCCTAGTATTCACACACACACACACACACACACACACACACACACAGAGGCAAAAATGCTGAGGAAACAGAAAAGGCAGAAATATCTTTAAACAGACATTTATTATAGTCATTACAGTGTGACACATTTTAGTCTAGTTTTAGTGTAATCACATTTTAGTCTAATGAAAAGACTGATAGAAAGGAAACCAACTGTTTGGTAACCAAGGCTGAAGGTAATTTGTAAATATGAAATAGAAATAAAAACAGATGCATGGCTATGAAGAATTAGAATGAGTCAGTCTGATTCTTGTAAAACAATTTGACTTATCATTTAACTGCACAAATTGACTGGGGTGAGGAATGAAAGTCAGGGTGTAAATTCAGGAGCCATGTTCTCAGTGGTGATGAATCAAACTTCCTGTGAAGCCAACATGAAATGTGCAAGTGGTGTTGCCTTGAAGAAGACATAGCCAAAGGCATGTATGATGTGAAGTTCCATCTGGAAGGACATGAGGGGGCAATTGCATCAGGCTAGTTAGTGGATTATGAGGGTTCCCCACTGTGTCTCTTCCTTGTGGGTTGGTATGAGGGCACACTGTACCTGGACTCCAGACTGGTTGTATTGTCATCCATTCCACAATGAGCTCTATGGAGGCCAACAGCAGGACAGGAGGATTATGGGTATGTGGTGAAGCCAGCAATGACAATTCATCCAGGAGAACATGGCCAAACCCAGCCCACTCCTGGTGAAAGGCCTGTGTATCCCTTTGCTGATACCTGTGATTGGAGCAAAAGTTCTAGCTATAAACAAGCCTGACTTGCCCATGCATTTGTACAGAATCTGCTGCCCCATAATGGAGTTTCAGTCAAGGATGGGCCACAGAGGCAACAATGACCGTTTATGCCAACCTCCCCATACCTCATCTGTCTTGGTGTAGATGGGGACAGGCTATGGTTTTCTGAAACTGATGAAACACATAACATACAATTTCCTTACAATGTGATCATGACTTTAGCAACATGATCGTGCTTGCCTGTTTATCAATACCTGTTCTGTGCCAGGACTGTGTGAGTGGTTTAGGGGTACAGGAAATGAATTTGGGGTATAGTATCCTCACAAAATTAAAAAGAGGAGAGCTCCAGTGGATGTAGTCCAGGCCAACAAGCACTACACTAACAAGATTACAAGGTAAAGAATTCTGGGATTGATACTTACCTTGCTGTTAACAGCTCCTTTAAACACATGTCCTGTTGAGATGCTGAGTAGAAAGACTAATGGTGAGGAAAGCTGTAATAGGTGTCTTCCTTGATGAAAAGAAAAGGAGCTGACACATTCCTTGCTGTCAACTGCCAAAAGAGGTATATTTCATGATAAACATGTATTAAACAGAGTTCAAATGTAATAAGCAGATTACAAGAGTGGGCATCTACCTTGTTTAAGACACCTGGAATAAAAGGAGATCATGATGATGAGACGCGGACATGAATATTCCGTGCTGATTAGAGATGCATCATGGAGACCAGTTTCACCATGGGGAGAGATTCAAGCCCTTGACTCCATCCTGAGAAAAGATGGAAGAGATGTATTTGGGAAATAAGGAATGAGGAAGGACATGAACACATGCTAAGGAGACCCCAACTTGATACTCACCTACACATGTAGAGCTGATATAATTGGATTCCAGCATAAAGAGAACAGTAGTACATTCCATGCTAAGCAGTAGATGATGAATCCATGCTAAAGAGACCTCAAGCTGAAACTTACATTAGTAAGCATAGCTCACATAAATGGATTCCAGGAAAAGACAGCTGCAATACATGTGAGATGATTCCATTATAAAGGAAGTTGCACTACTAATTTCCTCCCTGAAAAGAGCTGGATTAAGTGCTGATAAGAACTGGAACATATACATTCCATTCCCTGGAGAGCAACAGAAGATGTATTCCATGGTAAGGACACTTAAAAGTAGAAACATTTCTTGCTGAGCTGAGTGAGCAAAGGGAAATCAATTCCAGGCTATACAGTTCTTCATGGATGCTGCAGCAGAAATATGCTATGTTGTTGTGCCCTCAAATGCAAATGACTCGTGTGAAACAGGAGTAGAAAAGTCTTCCATGATAGGGTGTTGTTGCAGATTTCTATGCCTTGTAGAAATGCTGAAACTCACCACATTCTAAGCAGGACTAGGTGAGGTATATCACATGCCTTGGAATATACCTAGGAGAGCTGAAATCAGACTTCCATGGTGATATAGGAACAAGGTTGAAAAGGACAGAAATGATATACTCCATACTGTGATGAACAGAAGATGGATGATTCCACAGTGCTACAGTAGATTTGTAGATCTCATGTTAAACATGAAAGGCATCCAATGAGGAGTAGAGTTGGAGGACATACATTTCATGTGGAAGAGAGCTGGAGGAGACATATTCCATGTGGAGGAGAATTGGAAAAGGCATATTCTCTGATAAAGAAAGTCAGAGTAGACAGATTCCCTGATGTAGACGTATAGAATGCATGCACTCCATGCTGATGGGAGCTGGAACCAGCACACCCTGTCCTTCGTAGAACTGATGTTGATCGAATCCACGCTGAGGAGAACTGAGGTAGATGCACTCCATGCCAAAGAGTGGTACACTTCCCAGTTACATGCAGGAGAGTGTTGAGTAGACACTTACCTTGCTCACAAGAGCTGCTTTTAACAATGCCATCCTGAGAGCCCCAGCTTCAGAGAGATGAGATGATGCATGCAATGCTGAGCTAACTTATAATACAGATTCCAGGCTGATTCCAGAAACTGACTGAAGAAGAGAGCTGCTCTAGCCACAACTCATGCTGATGAAAATCTGTGGAATTGCACTTTTTGCTAAGAAGAAAAAGTAGTAAGGTACTCCTCATGGAAAATAGAAAGGGACACACATCGCATGCTGAGAGGAGATGGAGAAGCAGCATTCCTTGCTCAAGGCAGCTGGAGTAAGCAAACTATTCAGTGAATGGAGATGGATGATATGTGTTCCAAGTGAATGAGACATGGTGCAATCTCATGACATGTTGTAAGGTGCTGGAGTAGACACATTCCAATGTAAGGAGACATGAGAGTGACAGTCTATATGTTGAAGAGGACTAGGGTAGACACATTCTATAATGCTATAAGTAAACATGTCAACATCCTGAGGAGAACTGAGTTAGTAATTACTTACCTGAAGAGGGCTGCATTACATATATTCCATTCTCAGCACAGCTGGAGTAGACAGCTTCAACAAAAAGGAAAGCTGCACATGATACTTACCTTATGAGGAGAGTTGAACATGCTATAATCCATGATGCTGAGTTCAACTGTAGCTTCATTCCTTCCTACAGAGACATGAGGTAGACATAAACCATGAAAATGAATTCAAGCACACAGATTCCATGCAGCAGAGAGACAGAAGAGATTCATTTCATGCTATGAGCCATGAGGGAAAAGATTCAATACTGCCCGAAGATCCAGGAAGGAGATGGTTTCATGACGAAAAAAACTTACCCGAAAGAAATGCTTGCCATCTTGTGGGAGTTGGAATAGATGCATTCCATGCCAAGAAGAATGGGAGCACGTGTATCCCATGCTGCAGATAGTGGGAGATGATTCCATGATAAGGAATCCTCAAGGGAATATTCAGCTTGCTGCAGAGGGCTGGAATCCATGACAATAACCCTCGGGAGACTTGGGACACATCCTCTTCATGCTCTAGAGAGCAATGACAAATACATTCCTTGTTGAGAAAATTAGAGTGTATTTCTTCCTTGCTGGAGTGAATAAAAGGAGGTGTCCTTCAGTCTGTAGAAATCTGGCCTTGACATTTTCCATCCTCAGGGAAACTGGGATTCAAACTTTAGATGTGCGGGAAGAGCTATTTTAGACTGGGAACTGGAGTAGACACATTCGGTGCAGAAAGGCACTGAAGCATATAGATTCCACCTGAGGAAGATTCGAGGAGGCTGAGTTGCAAAATACCACTTTCATGCTCACAATTATGCTGAAGAAAACTGGGCCCACACTTGGAGGAGACATATTGCACATGCCCCAAACTGGAGGTGATAGACACATTCTAACTCCCCCAAACTGGCAGACATATTCTACATGACTAAAAGAGGATAAGACATTTTTCTCTTGCTCAAAACTGGAGGAGGCACATTCACATTCTGGGCTGAGAAAAGCTGAAGAGAGGCATTTCCACATTGAGTAGTGGTGGATGAACACACTCCATGTGGAGCAGAGCTGGAGAAACACATCGCAGGTTGTGGTTATCTGGAGTTTCCATGCTCCAGACTGAGGGATGCTGGAACAAGAGCCATTGTTTGCTGAGGAGAATCCAAGTATACAATTTCCCTGATGAAAAGAGCAGTGTAAATCTCACTCCACTCTCAAGTGAATTGGAGGAGATACATCGCAGGAATTGTACAGTTGGAAAGCCAATCTTTTCTAAGGTAACATCCATGGCTGTAATTCATGTATAGTAGAGATGGAACAAATCACATTTCATGCTGAGGAACTTTGTAAAGTATGACTACAGCGATTCCAAGACGTTAAGAGTATGAATAGACAGCTTCCATGCAGGCATGGGCTAAATAATATGCATTCTGTACTAAGCCGATGTATTCTAAGCAAGTAATGTTTTACTAGCCAGCTGTCTACTCAAGAAAGCCACACTTGAATCTTATCTTGCTGACAAAAGGTGCTTTAAGGACATCTCTAAGGAGACAGATCCTAATTCTGTACATTCCAAGAGAGGGAGAACTGTGGTGGCCAAGAATCCATGCAAAAGGCTGCTGGGATAGCTTACTGAGGAGAACTGGAGCTGATCCATTCCATGAAAGAAATACAGAAGCCCATACTCCATGCAGGAAAATCCTGGAGTTGAGAACTGCCTTGCTTACCAGAGCTGGAGTTGATGGTTCCTGTGCCAAGAACAGCCTTAATGCTTGAGAAGAACTGAAGGAGCCAATTTCCCAAGGCAGGGAACTGAACAAACATATTCCCTGCTCATACACATGTATTTTATGCTAAAGATAACCATGGGAAATGCCATTAATGCTCAGAAGAACTGGAAGAGAAACATTCTAGGGTAGAGAATGCATCTATACATATTCCCAGAGAAAGAGAGCTGGTCCATTCTCATTACTTTTACAAAAAAATGAGCAGACTTGCATTCCATGTTTTGTACAGATGGAAACCAAAAATTGCATATTCTGAATCTGTTAATTTCATGCTGATATAACCCGCAGTAAATGGGTGATAGATTCCATGAGGGAAAGAGTCAGAGAAGCCACATTCCATTCTGTACTGGGCTTGGCCACTGTAATGGGCTTGATCAGAGCTACAGTAGAGGTATTCCATGACAAGGAGCACTGAGCTAGCCAGACTCCATGCTGACAAAAACTGGAGTTGATGCGTACCTTGCCAAGGAGAACTGCCTTTATAACTTGTGAGGCTGACATGTTGTGGACAGGAATCCCGGCTAGCATACATAGAGTAAGTGCATTTTTTTGGATACAATTCTTCCTGAGAAATATGGCTGGAGTTAAATGTGTTCCAGGACACGTTCAAAGATGAAAATAACATGCTGTGCTGAATTGCATTAAAACATATGCTTACCTTTCTGGAGATGAAAGCTACAGACACATACCATGTGCAGTTTGCCTGAGATCATGTTCTTTGAGGAAGAATGCAGGATCTGGCCTCCTGAATGGCCTAGGGGTCCCTTGACTGGACAGAAAACTGCTCAGTCATGCTGAGCAGAAAGGAGGTAAACAGATCTCATGCTGAGGAGACCCACAGTAGAAACAGTCCACGACAAAGACCAGTATGCTAGCAGCAAGACTGCATGCTAAAGAATGCTTGCATTGACACTTACCTTGCTGATGAGAGCTGCTTTAAACACATACCATGCTGAGATAATGAGTAGTAGAAGGATGCATGCTGAGGAGAACTGGAATAGGTGTATTCCTTGATGAAGAGAACTGGTGCTGACTCCACCCCTATTGAAAGATGCTACAATAATGATGGATTTCAAAACAAAAATAAGGTAGTAAACACATTTCACATGTACTAAACACAATACTGAAGTGACTATTTACCTTACTTAAGAGAGTTGGAACCAATGAAATCCATGTTGAGAACTAGAATTCAAATATTCCATGCTGAAAAGAGATGGTGTCCAAATATTCTGAATGTTTTTGTGGAGATCAGTTTCACCACGAGAAGAGATACAAGCTATTCATATCATTCTGAGAAGATGGAAAATATACATTTTGAAATAAGAGGAAGGAGAGAGAATTCTATTTTAAAGAGACCCCAGGTTGACACATACCTTAGTAGCGTTCAGATAGTTGGGATTCCAGGACAGAAAGATCAGTAGTATATTCCATGGTGAGCACGATGCAATATGATTCCAAGACAGAGAAACCTGGAGTGCCCAGCTTCCTGAAAGGAGCTGGTAGAAGATGGTTTCAATGCTGAGCAGAACTGGAGCTATTCATCCCACTCCTTGAAGTGTAGGGGGAGTTGCATTCCATAATAAGGTCACTAAGAGTAGATGAGGTGAGTGAGCAACAAGAGATTGATTCCAGGCTGTACAGGCCATAGTTGATGTTGGCTTTCCACTGGAGATCTGCAGTAATACCTGCATCTCCATTTCTTCCACCCCAAGGAAAACTGGAAGAGATGCATTTCAGCCTGACAAGAATCAGAAAACACATACTCCCTCCTTGAGGAGAGTAAAAGGAGTTATATCCACATTGAGGCAAATTAGAGTAAACACATCCCATGTCAAATATCCAGAAGTAAAGGATCAAGTCTTCAGGAAAGCTGCATTAGAAACATTCCATTTTGTTGTGCCCTCAAATGCATATGCAATCGCATAATATACCAGGAGGAGACCTATTCCATGATAGGATCCTATGAAAGAATTCTATTCATCACAGTGCTCCTGACATTCATTGCCTCCTAATGAAAACGAAGAGAGGTAAATCACATGCCAAGCATTACACCTAGGAGAGCTGGAATCAAAGATTTTCATGGTGAAAAGCAGGAACAGAGATTGACAAGGATGGAACAGGTATATTCCGTACTGAGAAGAGCAGAGATGTTCAATTTCTCATAGTGCTGGACTAGAGTTTGACTATACATGTACTTTGTTTAGCAGAGCTGGAGTAGATCTCATGCTAAACAGACCTGGTAGAAAACCATCCCATGATGAGAAGACTTGGAGAACAAACACTTCATAAGCAAGAGAGCTGCTGGAGACACATTCCATGTTGAGAACTGGAGAAACATTGCACACTGAGGAAAGCAGCAGTAGACACATTCCCTGATACAGAGAGCTAGCATACATGCATTTCTTGCTGAGGAGAGCCACTGGAGTCTCACTCCATTCTGAAGTGGACTGCACAGATACTGTTTCTTCATATACTGGAAATGATACCTCAGTGAGCTCTGCGGATTCATTTCATGCTGAGAAGAGCAGGAGTAGACATGTTTCATTCAGATGAAAACCATCATAGATGAGAAGATAGGATCCATGAGGACATGGAGTCCTACATATACATTTTGTGAAAGAGGCACACTCATCCTGAGTAGAACTGAAGTTCATAGATTCCAATCTATGGAGAGCTGAGGTAGATGTACTCCATGCCAAGGAGCACTATACTCACGAGATTCCAAGCTGGAGAATGCAAGTGTTGACACTTACCTTGCTGACGGGCTGATTTCATCACTTGCGTTGCTGAGAGATTTACCTTCATCCAGAGGCTCCTGATGAAGAAAGCTGGAGGTGGTGTGTCCCAAGCTGAAAGGACAAGCAACAGACAGATTCCAAGCTGCACACTGATGCACAAGAAACTGACTGTGAGGAGGACAGCTGATTTACACAAGTTTCATGCTGAGGAGAAACTGAGGAGGTACACTCCATGCTGAGCAGAGATGGAATAGTATGCCCTTCATAAAAACAAGTGGAGACATTATCTGTGCTGAGGAGAGACGGGATAGGTGAACTCCATACTCAAGACATCTGAGAAGATGTGTTGTTCAATGAAATGAGTTCGACAATATGCATTCCAAGGGGAGGAGACATGGATTGGGCTCATGCCATGTTGCAAAGACCATTCCATCGTTCCATTGTAAAGAGAATTTAGAGACACATTCTATGTCTCTCCAGAGAGACTGTACTAGACACATTCTATGGTATAAAGACACATATTTGAAATGGATTCCATGCTGAGTGTTGAATTAGAAATTACCTGAAGATTGTGATGCCCCACTACAGAAGAATGGATACAAAACTATGGTACCTGGGCTGGGAATATGGCCTAGTGGCAAGAGTTCTTGCCTCATATACATGGGTTCAATTTCCCAGCACCACATATATAGAAAACGTCCAGAAGTGGCGCTATGGCACAAGTGGCAGAGTGCTACCTTGAGCTAAAAGAAGCCAGAGACAATGCTCAGGCCCTGAGTCCAAGGCCCAGGACTTGGCAAAAAAATAAATAAATAAATAAATAAAGAGGTGGTACCTATACACAATGAATTACTACATAGTGATTAGAAGTGATAAAATATTGGTATTTGCAGGGAAATGGTCAGAACTTGAATGAATAATGTTGAGTGAGACAAGCCTAGCACACAGAGAACAAAGGGGCATGGTCTCCTTGATATATGTCTGTCAGGGTGGCGGGAGGGGAGACAGTAGGGACCAAGTCTACAAAACAAATTCTTCTTTTCAAATGGTATTTCCACAGGTTTGGTTCAGCCACCTTACATTATGTATAAGCAAAAACAACTCTAAGATCAGGACACAGGAGGATTCTATTGTTAACCTTACATTTAAAGATCTAGGTGAATTTCTTTGGCGTAAGCTACATGGTTACTGTATATGATTTTGGTACACTGGGCATTGTATTTGTGCCTCCATGATCTAGGGAAGGGAAAGAAAAACAAAGGTGTAAGATATCACAAGAAATGTACTCACTGCCTTATTATGTAACTGTATCCCCTGTGCACAACACCTTGTCAACAAAATTTTAAAAATAAGGAAAAGAAATTATCTGAGGAGGGCTGCATTAGATATCTTCCATTAGGTACACAGCTCGGATAAACACATTCCACAACAAGGACAGCAGGTGATACGTACCGTTTGCGCCGAGCTGCACTTGAATTTTTCCATGCTGGAAACAGCAACAATAGCTTTATTCCATCCTGCAAAGAGATAGGTAAACATGGACTGTGAGGAATGAACGCAAATACATTGATTCCACCTAGCAAACAGACTGAAGTGATGAATTTTATGGTCTTAGCAAAGAGGGAAAAGATTCAGTCTTGCATGTGAATACAGAATGGAGATGGTTCCATGCTAAGAAATGCTTGCCCCAAATAAAAGCTTACCTGACTGAGAAGAGCTGAAATTGATGCATTCCATGCCCAGGAGAACAGAAGCACACATATTCCATGCTGAGGAAGTGGGAGCAGATGACAAAGAATCCTCAAGGCAACATCACATTCCTACAGAGAGCTGGAATCCTTGATTGCCAGGCTGAGGAGACTTAGAACAGGTCCACTTCAGGTTCTCAAGAGCAGTGATAGAGACATTCAAAGCTAAGAAAAATTCGAATGGATCTATTCCCTCTTGGAGTGAGCAAAAGGAGATGTCCTACTGTCTGTGCACGCATAGCCATATTTTTCTGACTGGGAAAAATGGACACCCTCTTGAGAAGTGCTGGAGGAGAAACAGTATAGACAGTTCACTGGAGTAGACACATTCCATGCTTAGAAAGGCTGGAACAGACAAGATTCCACGTGAGAAAGGCTGGAGAATCCCCACTCTTGTAGAAGACCTACAGCCATCACTTTTCATGTTCATGACAATGGAGGAGGCATATTCTTTGCTGGGAAGATGCGGACCTAACATTGAATAGACATATTCCACAGTTCCAAAATTGGGTGGACATATTCTTCATGTCCAAAACTCGAGGAGATATATTCCACATGACCAAAACTGGTGGAGACATAGTTTAGGTTGAAATGAGGACAGACATTCTACACTGAAGAGAGGTAGATGAACACATTCCATGTGGAGGGAAGCTGGAGAAACACACTGCATTGTGTGCTGATATGGAGAAAACACTCCAGACTCATGAATGCTGGAACAAGAGGTATTCTCTGCTGAAGAGAATTCAATTATACAATTTCCAAAAAGACAAGATCTGGGTGAGTCTTATTTGATTATCAAGTGGGTTGGAGAGATACATTCCAGGTATTGCACAGCTGTAAAGCAGACCTTTTATAAAACAGCACCTATGGCTGGATTACATGCATTTCATTATTATAAAGAAATCATAAGGGATATCCCAAGCTGACAAGACCTGTGGTAAATGGGTGATTGATTCCATGATGACAAGACTTGCAGAAGACACATTCCATTTTGTGTTGGTTTTGATCTGAGCTGCAGTAGACAAATTCCACGACATGGAGCACTGAACTAGTCAGACTCCATGCTGACAAAAACTGGAATTGACACGGATCTTGCCGAGGAGAAGTACCTTTAACATGCCAGGCTCACACTCGGAGGACTGAGACCCCACCTAGGCATAAACCTAGAGTAGGTGTATTTCTTGATGAAAACAGTTGCACAGGACACTATCTTCCTAAGAAATGTGACTGGAGGAAATGCATTCCAAGCCAACTCAAAGTATGAAATCCACATGCCATGCAGCAGGGTGCTAAAGCAGACAATTCTCTGAGGATAAAGCTAGAGACATATTCCACATTATGGGTACTTGAGTAGACCACATTCTATGAGGAAGAGTGCAGGATCTAGGCCACTGAAGAGCCTAGTGGTCACTTCAGTGAATAGAAACCTGCTTAACCAAGCTTAGTAAAACAGAGGTAGACAGATCTCATGTTGAGGAGACCTTCAGGACAATGATAAATGTATTAACAAGACTGCATGATAAAGCATACTAACATTGAAACTTACCTTGTTGAGGAGAGTTGCTTGAAATGCACGTCATCCTAAGACCCAGAGTCGAAGTAATCATGCTGAGGAGAGCTGGAATGAGTGCATTCCTTCATGAAGAGAAAGAACACAGAAATATTCAGTAACACATTTCAAGTGTATTAAGCACATTGCTGGAGAGGAAATTGATATTACTTAAGAAAGATGGAATAAATAGATGTCAGGCTGAGGATAACCGGCATTGACATACACTTTTTTTTTTTGGGCGGGGGGTTCAGTCATGAGGCTTGACCTCTGGACTTGGGTGCTGTCCCTGATCACTTCACCTCTACCACTTGAGCTGCAGCACCACTTCAGGTTCTGCTGGCTAATTGGAGGTAAGAGTCTCACAGACTTTCCTGCCCGGGCTGCCTTTGAACTATAATGCTCAGATCTCAGCCACTTGAGTAGCTAGGATTAAAGGCATGAGCCACTGGTGTCTGGAAGCATTGACATTTTTTATGCTGATTGGATATGGCATCAACATATCCCATACTGAAGGAATTTTTGGAGACCAATTCTGTCATGTGGAGATGCAAGGCATTGATTCCCTTGTGTGGAAATTTGGGAAAGGTGGATTTGGAAATGAGGAAAGAGAAAGGAAAGAAATCCATGCTAAATAGACCCAAAGATGACACTTACCAAATTCAGATACTTGGATTCCAGGACAGACAGAACACTGTTATATTCCATGCTGAGCAGGGTGCACAATAATTCCATGATAGAGAAATGTGGAGTTAGCACTCCTGAAAAGAGCTGGAGAAAATGGTTTCAATGCTGAGTAGAATTGGTGCATATTTATCCCATTCTCTGAAGAGCAGAAGGAGCTGTATTCCATGACAAGGACATTTAGAGTAAATTAATTCTTCCTGAAGTGAGTGAGCACCAGGAGATTGATTCCTTGATGTAAAGGATGCAGCTGACACTGTCCTTCCTCTGGAGACCTGGAATAAGAACTGCAGCTCCAAGCCATCCACCTCAAGGAGAACTGAAAAGATGCATTTCAGCCTGGCAAGAACCAAGCTAGACATAGTCCAGCCAGAGGACAGTAAGCCAGATACAATGCACACTGAGGCAAACTAGAGGAGCAGAATCCCATGTTGAAGTGCCTTCAGCAAAACATCAGGTCTCCAGGAAAGCTGCAGCAGGAACATTCTACTTTGTTGTGCCCTCAAATTTTGCATATGCTGTTATATAACATGACCAGAGGTGCCCCCAACGTGACAGGATGCTGTCAAAGAACTCTATGCATTGTAGAGTTGCTGGCATTTACTGCATCCTAAGATGAACTAGGAGATGTTTGTCACCTGCCTAACTTTACACCTAGGAGAGCTAGAATGAAAGACCTCCATGGAAACAGAAGCAGGAACGGAGGAGGATGACAAGGCAAGAGCACATGTATTCCATACTGAAAAGAACAAAACATGACCGATTCCTCATAGTCCTGGAATAGATGCCTACCTAGCTTAGCAAAGTTGGAATACATAGATTCCATGCTAAACAGAGCTAGTAGAAAGGCATTCCATGATTAGATGACTTGGAGGACACAAATTTCTTGAGGAAAAGAGAAGGAGGAGACACATTCCATGTTGAGAAGAACTGGAGAACACATATTCCCTGCTGAGCAAAGCAACAGTAGGTACATTCTGTGATGCAGAGCTAAAATACATGCATTCCAAGCTGGGGAGAGCTGCTCGAGTCTCACTCCATTCTGAAGTGACTGCACAACATGTCTTTATTCTTTATATACTGGAAATGATACCTGAGTGAGCTCTGTGGATTCATTTCCACTGAGAAGAGAAAGATCATCCATATTCCATGTTGTAAAGATCCTTCATAGATGGGAAGACGGGTTCCATGAGGCCATGGACTGCTGTATACACATTTCATGAAAGAGACACACTCATCCTGAGTAGAACTGCAGTCCACAGATCCCATGCTGAGCAGAGCTGAGGTAGATGTACTCCATGCCAAAGAGCACTATACTTGCCAGATTCCATGCCTGAGAATGCCAGTGTTGACACTTACCATGCCGACAAGAGCTGCTTTCATCACCTGCGATGCTAAGAGCCTCAACTTCATCATGAGCCTCTTTTGATGAAGTAGAATGGAGTAGACACACTCCAACTTAAGGATGCATCAGAGTCACAGTCTATATGTTGAAGAGGATTAGCGCAGAAACATTCTGTGCTATATATACACATGTCAACATGCTGAAGAGAACTGAGTTAGTAATTACCTACCTGAGGTGGGCTACATTACAAATATTCCATTCTCAGCACAGCTGGAGTAGACAGCTTCCACCAAAAGGAAAACTTGTTATGATACTTACCTTGTGAGTAGAGCTTCACTTGCCACGTTCCATGCTACTGACAGTGATAATAGCTTCACTTCTTCCTGTAGAGACATGAGGTAGACATAGAACATGAGGAATGAACTGAAGTACACGGATTCCATGCAGGAGAAAAACTGAAGAGGTCATTTTCTGCTATGAGCAATGAGGATACAGGAAGGAGATAGTTTCATGCTAACAATTGCTTATCATGAATAAATGCTTACATTCTCATGGAGAGTTGGAATAGATACATTCCATGCCAAGGAGAACAGGAGCACATATATCCCATACTGAGCATAGTGGAAGTTAAAGAATCCTCAAGAGAATAACCAACTTCGGTAGAGAGCTGGAATCCATGTTTGCAAGGCTGGCAAGACTTGGGACACATCCTCTTCATGCTCTAGAGAGCAGGACAAATACATTCCTTGCTGAGAAAAATTAGACTGGATCTATTCCTTGCTGTAGTGAGCAAACGGAGATGGCATTCAGTCTGTTGAGACCTGGCCTTTACATTTTTCCAATCGTCATGGCTACTGCGATAAATGGATTCCACCTTAACAAGTGCTGGAGTACACTGTGAAGTAGAGTAGACATATTCTATGCAGAGAGGCACTGAAGCATAGATATTCCATGTGAGTAAGGCTCGAGGAGGCCCATTCTGCTGAGTGACCTGTAGCACACACCTTTTATGCTCAGGACAATGGATGAGGAGACCTGGGCCCAAACATAGAGACCTATTAAACTTGCCCCAAACTTGAGGAGATATATTCCACAGCACAAAACTGGAAAAGATACACTCCACATGTCCCAAATTGAAGGAGATATATTCCACGTGCTGTAAACTGGAGGAGACATCTTCTACAGCACAAAACTAGAAAAGATGTATTCCACATATACAAAATTGGAGGAGATATATTCCACGTTCTGAAAACATTGCTCTTGCTCAAAACTGGAGGAGATACTTTCAGTTGAAAAATGATGGGGAAAGACATTCCATATTGAGGAGAGGTGGATGAACACATACCACGTGAAGGAATGCTGGGGAAAAACATTGCATTGTGTGTTTACCTAGAGTACACATACTCCGGGCTGAGGAATACAAGAGACATTTTCTGTTGAGGAAAACTGAATTATCCAATTTTCCTGATGACACGAGCTGGGTGAATCTCCATTCTCAAGTGGATTGGAGGGGATATATAGCAGGCATTGTGCAGTTGAAAAATAGAACTTTCCTAAGACAGCACTTGTGGCTGCATGTCATTTAGAGATGGAGTAGTCACATTCCATGCTGAGGAGCATTGCAAACGTTGGCTATAGGGATGTCCAGAAGTGGAGGAAACATATTCTGCATGCCCCCAACTGGAGGATATATGTTCCACAAACTGAAAACCAGAGGAGACATCTTCCACAAGCTGGAAACTGGAGGAGATATCTTCCACATGCCCATGACTGGAAGAGACATACTGCATATACACAATGCTGGAGGAGAAATTTTCCACATGCCCAAAACTGGAGGCAATATCTTCCGTATATCAAAACCTGGAGGTGACAACTTTGACATGCACAAACTGGAGGAGACAGCTTTGGCATAACCAAAACAAGAGGGAGAAAATGTCCACTGGCCCCAAACAGGAAAAGATGTATTCCACATGCCCAAAATGGGAGACATATTCCACATTTCCTAAACAGGAGGAAACATATTCACATGCCTGAAACAGAAGGAGACAGATCCCACATGCCCAAAAGTGGAAGAGACATATTCCATAGGCCCAAACCGGAAGCACATATATTCCATATACTGAAATCTGGAAGATATATTCCACATGTACAAAGCTGGATAAGACATCTTCCACATGCCCAAATTGGAGAGGATGTATTCCACACAGCCCAATATGGGAGGAGATATATTTCCCATAACAAAAACTAGAAGATAAATATTCTAAATGCCCACATATGGAAGACAAATCTTCCATATGTTGAAAACAAGACGAACTATATTCCACATGCAAAAAAAAAGAGCAGGTATTTTCAACACGCCCAATATTGAAGACATATTTCACATGCCAAAAATAAAAATAGATTAATTCCACATTCTCAAAACTGGAGGAGACATCTTCCACATGCAAAAAATGGAAAAGAGATCTCCTCTGTGCACAAAAATGGAGGAAACATATTCCACATGCCCAAAATTGGAGGAAATATATTCCACACAAACAAACATAGAGCAGGCATTTTCCAAACTGCACGATACATATATTCCACATGCACAAAACTGGAAGACACATATCCCCTGTTTACAAAACTGGAGGAGATACATTCCATATGCACAACTATTGAGAAGATATCTTCCACATGGGCAAACTGGAAGAGACATTTTCCACCAGCACAACCTTGCAGAAGACATATTCCAGTGTCCAAAACTGGAGGAAATATATTTCACATTAACACAAATGGATCAGGCATTTTCTACATGCCATAAACAGGAGGAGACACATTCCACCTGCACAATATTGGAGAAGATCCATTCCATATGCAGAAAACTGAAAGAAACGTATTCCACATGCACAAACCTGGAAGAGAGAGATGCTATATTTCCAAAACTGGAGGAGATATATTCCACATGCACAGATATTGAGGAGACAACTTTCACATGGTCAGAACTGGAGGAGACACATTCCACATGCCCAAAATGGAAAATAAATATTCTATATCCATAAAACTGGAAGAGACATATTCGACAGGCACAAAGCTAGAAGAGACATCTTCTGCATTCCCAAAACTGGAGGGGACATCTTCCATATACCCCAAATTAGAAATTTATTCCACATACCCACAACTAGAAGAGAAGTATTCCACAAGCACAACGTTGGAAGGGACATATTCCAAATGCCAAAAACTGAGAAGGACATATTCCACACACCCAAAGGAGCAGACATCAACCATGTGCCCAAAATTCAAGGATACATCTTACAAATAACTAAAATTGGTGGAGATATTTCACATGCCCTAAATTAGGAGACATATTCCACATGCCAATAACTGACACAAATTCCAAATGCTGAAAAAATGCAAGGGAAATACTCCACGTAACCTAAACTGGAGGAGACATCTTCCACACACCCAAAATTGGAGGACATATTTTCCTATGCCAAAAACTGGAGGAGACATATTCCACATGGACAAACTTGACAGAGACATCTTCCATGTGCCCTAAATTGGAGGAGGCTTCTTTCACATGGGCAACACTGGAGAACATATTGCACATGACCCAAGTAGGAGGAGGCACATTCCCCATACCTCAAACTGGAGGATTTGTGTTTCCTATGCCAAAAATTGGAGGACACATAATCCACAAGTACAAAAATGGAGTAGTAGTATTGCACATGATGAATACTGGAAGACACATATTCCACATGTACAAACCTGGAGGAGAAATCTTACACATGCTAAAAACAGGAGAATACATCTTCTACATGCTTCAAAATGGAAGACACAGATTCCACATGGTGGAAAGTGCAAGAGACATCTTCCATATCCCAAAACTGGAGGAAACATGTTCCATAGGCTCAAAATAGGAGTATATATCTTCCACAATGACAACCCTGCAGGAAATATCTTCCACATGCCCCAAAGCAGAGGAAACTTATTCCACATGCCCACAAGAGGAAACGTACTCTACATGCAGAAACCTAGAGGAGACATATTCCACATATCCAAAACTGGAGGAGACATATTTTACATGCTCAAAATTTGATAACACATATTCAACATGTCCCAAAGTAGAGGAGACTTATTCCACATACCAAATGCTGCAGGCGACATCTTCCACTTGCCCAAAACGGATGGAGACATATTACACATGCCCAAATTGGAACAGACATAGCCATGTTCCATAAACTAGAAGAGATATATTCCACAGAGACAAAACTGGAGAAGATATAGTATTCCACACGCCGAAAGCAGCAAGAGATATATTCTACATACCCGACCTGGAGGAAACATCTTCCACATGCACACAAGTGGATGAGACATATTCCAATTTCCAAAAACAACAGAGGTACCTTCCACATGCAGAAAAATGGAAGAAACATATCCTATACTCTTAAAACCAGAAGGGACATATTCCACATACACAAATTAGAGGAGACATCCTCCACATTCCCCAAACTGGAGGAGACATCTTGCACATGCCCCAAATTGGAGGACATTTATTCCATATTCACAACTGGAATAGGCATGTTCCACCCACATTAGAGCAGACATATTCCAAATGCCAAAAATTGACACATACTCACATGCCCAAAACGGAAGAAGACATCTTCATGTGCCCAAAATTAGAGGAGACATCTTAAACACAACCAAAACTGGAGGAGACATATTCTGCACATCCAAAATTGGAAGACATATATTCCACATGCTGAAAAGTGGAGGATACATATATCCCACATGCCAAACACTGGAGGAGATATATTCCCTAGACCAAAAGCTGAAGGTATTGCATTCCATGCACCCACACTGAATGAGACTTCATCCACATGCCCAAAACTGGAGAAGATCACATGTCAAAAACTGGAAGAAACATCTTTCGCATGTGCAAAGCTGGGAGAAATATTCCACATGATCCAAACAGGAGAAGGTAACTTCATGTGCCCAAAATTTGAGGTGACACCTTACGTATGATCAAAACTGGAGGAGACATAATCTGCATCAGCAAAACTGTAGGACATATCTTGCACATGACCAAACCTGGAGGCAACATCTTCCATATGCCCTTAACTGGCAGAAATATATTCCACATACCCAAAATTGGTATTACACTGCTGATAGGAATGTAAACTAGGGTAGCCACTATGGAAGGCAGTTTAAAGATTCCTCAAAAAACAACACATAGATATCCTTACTCTAAGGGAATGTGGCTTAGTGGTAGAGTGCTTGCCAGGCATGCATGAAGCCCTCAGTACCACATAAACAGAAAAGGCTGGAAGTGGTGTTGTGGCTCAAGTGATAGAGTGCTAGCCTTGAGCAAAAGAAGCTCAGAGACACTGCCCAGGCCCTGAGTTCAAGCCCCAGGACTGACAAAAAAACAACAACAACTACTCCATGATCCAGCAATACTACTCGTGGGCATTTTATCTAGAATATTTCAAATCACAGGATACAATAAAGACACACACACCCATGTTCATTGCTGTATTGTTCACCATAGTCAAGATAGGAAACAGCCCAGAGGCCCTACAATGGATAAGTGGATCAAAAATGTGATATAGTAAGATCAATATGCAATGTATATTATTTATGTGTGTTATATTTAGAATTTTACTCATGTATCAGAAAGAATAATATCTTATCATTTGGATCTGGAAAACATTACATTAAGGGAAGTAAGTCAGGCTCAGAGAAACAAATGGTACATGGTTTTCCTCATATGTAGAGGTTAAGTCTAAATTATAAACGTACATGAAAAATACACAGATCAATATATATATATATGTATATGTATGTATACACACACACACACTTACTAAAGAATGGTATACTCCAAAGTTTTCCAACGGAGTCATTCCTTTGAACAACTAACAGTTGAATGAATACCAAGAAGCTAAAATGTGTTTCATGTGAGGTGAGGTGGTCAGGGAGATGGATGGGAAGACAAATGGAAAAAGGAAGGATTGAAAGAAAAATTTAGTCATCATATTCTATTTACATGTGTAAAAATGTAACCACAAAACTTGAAGGTATAGGTGGTTCTAGTAATGCAAGAGAATGATACATGGGATGACATTAATCAAGATGCATTGTATTTTATAAACTGATTGGTTGCCTCGAATAAAAAAACTCCTGTGGATTTTTTTCTTACCTTGTGAATTTTTCTATATTATCTCCTCTTTCCTTTCTAACACTTGGCACCTTGGCTTCCCATATGTCATCCTCTCCCTTCGTGAGTGTTACAGGTGGAAGTACATGCCTATAAATGTTTTGTGTCCTCAATTTTGTGAATTTTGTTCTCTACTCTTGTGTTTCATGCTAGTACATCGACGTTGTTTTAACATTTGTTTTGTTTATTAATTAGCCTTCTGATGTACTGGTATCTGTGGGACCCTTACGCCAATTTTCTGTGAGAGTTCTTGTAATTCTTTCCAATAATGGTGTGATCATGGGCCTTTGCTGTTTATTGTGTAATTATTTTGTGTTCATCAGTGTGACCACAGTACTATGCCATTTGAAGCTATCCCTAAGACTATAAACATACAATCTTTTGCCTGTTTTTCAATTATGGGTTGTCTGACTGAGATTCCCACTGCAATGAGTTCTGCATGTTATGCAGATAATAAAGTACAGTGCTTTCAATGAAGATCATGTAGGCCGGGTTGGGGATGAGGTGTGGGGGAATAGGATTGGGGCCTTCTTGTTTTTTCTTTTTTTTCCCCCAGCCTTGGGGCTTGAACTCAGGGCCTGGGCACTGTCGCTGCCTTCTTTTTGCTCAAGGCTAGCACTCTGCCACTTGAGCCACAGTGCCACTTCCGGCTTTTTTCTGTGTATGTGGTGCTGAGGAATAGAACCCAGGGCTTCATGCGTGCTAGCCAAGCACTCTCCCACTAAACCACATTCCCAGCCCCAGGGCTTCTGCTGTTTATCTCATCTTTCCTTGGGACTTAGAAGATGAACCATCTGTAAGCCAAGCATTATGGTTATCTGATCAGGCCAGACCCCAGCTGATGATGTTAGATTGGATATGTTCTGCCCTCAGCAAGTCTTTCTCTAGCCTACATATTTCCTCTGGGAGGAGCCCTGGCTGGCTGACCCTTGAAGCCAGCATCTCTGCTGTGTATGTATTGTTTCCAGGTGACCAGTTGTTTTATCAATTTGGATACCTGGGATTCAACTTTCCATCTGATGACTATTTGATCTCTGTCCAGTCAGAAGTTTTGTATCTCATAAGTTAACTAAACAGGCACTTCTAAAAGTTTGGGGTGGAGGTTGTTTTGGTTGGGTTTTCTGCACTATTTCTGGAGTTTGAACACTCAGGGCCTGGGTACTGTAACTGATATTTTTTTCTTTGCTCAAAAATAGTGGTCTACCACTTGAACCACAGCTCTACTTCCAGCTTTTTTGGTGATTATTGGAGACAAAAGTCTCATGGACTTTCTTGTCTAGGCTAGCTTCAAACTGAAATTCTCAGCCTCCTGAGTAGCCAGGGTTACACACACTTCAAAAGGTTTTTTTTCTTTTGTTTGTTTTTGTCAGTCGTGGCACTTGAACTCTGGGACTGGACACTGTCCCTGAGCTCTTCAGCTCAAGTCAAGTGCTCTACCTACCTCTTGGACCACAGCGCCACGTCTGTTTTTCTGGATGTTAATTGGAGATAAGAGTCTCACAGCCTTTCCTGCCCAGATGATCCTCAGATCTCAGCATCCAGAGTAGTTTGGATTACAGCCATGAACCACCAGTGCCCATCTCAAAAATTTTGTTAAATGGATTAATGAATGAATGAGTCCATGTGTAAGTGAATGAAAGCTCTAAGCCAAACACCAAACTCTGCCCAAGCTGGGCCTCTACTGGGAACAGCCTCTCCCTTCCCTCACAAGCTGCCAATGGCACTCACCCTTCCAGACTATGCTCTTCTACATAAGTTGCTTCTTCTCCTCCTGGCCCAATGACCCCATGCACCCCAACACACTCCTCCCTCTCTTCTCATCTCTCAGCTGACTGTAACTTCCTTGGTCAGTCTACCATTGGGAGATGTTCTATTCTTGAGGAAAGCACCAGAGTTGGGTACAGTCATAATCTAAGCCCTCTGCCTGAACTTGGTGAAATCCTTGTCTCCTTGGATCCTCAGTTTCTCCCTGTAAATAGGAATTGCATGCCCCTTCATAGCCATGCAAAGTTAGAAGACCTGACTTAAGTAAGACATTGTGCCTAACCTTTGACCTTCAGTCACTGTGTGAGAAGCTGTGGCTACTGCTGCAGACCCTGAAAACTGAGACCCAGTGTGACTGGGGGTCTGGGACCACCTCAATAAAGAGACAGAAAGGAAAACAGTTAAGGGACAGCATTGGAAGTAAAAGGAGACATAGGGACACTGCACAGCTGTGGTTTTTGCCCCAGTGTCATGTGCCAGGTCTCTTTTCTGCTGCCTTTGAGGATTCCAGAAATGTTAGCAGGAAACGTCCTGACATAGGAGCCAGCTTGGGGTGCATTCTCAACTTGGCTCACTTGCCTTGGGGAAAATGGGCTTGTCTGACCAGTCTTCACCTGCATGGTGTCAGGAGTACCATGATCATTACTGCCTCACACCATAAGAGAACCATTTTCCATCCCCATCAAATCCAAGAAGGGACAGATGAGGGGCCAAGGAAAACACCTTCTGATATTTCCCCTAGTGGGGTACAAGGGATTATCATATGCAAGTTTCTTTTTTACCTCACCTCTGCACAGGACTACTTGGGAGGCCAGCAAAGTTCTTGATGCCCTCTTGACTGGAGCATACTTGACAACACCAGGGCATGTGCATATCTATCTTCTGAACTGGATGTGCAGTCTTGGATCTGGGCATGTTGGGCATAGAGAACAGTAAAATTCTTGCCTGGCTCCCTCATGCTGTTTGAGTGCACACTTGGCCAACACACCACATCATGAAATTAGGGTCCCTAGAGTCTAAGGTTCTCTCACTTGTCACTAAAATGCAGGGAGACATGTAAATTGGAGTTTGGTGACTGAAATAGGATGTTATTTTTTACAATGGTTATCCTAGTGTGTGACAGATCTGCAAGCAATTTGTCCCAGATGAAATGTTCTTTTTGACCCATAGATCCCTGGTTCCTTCCCTCTCTCCCTCTTCTGCCCCCAGGCTCCTGGTAATCATTGTCCTACTCTCTATTTCTTTTTTTTTTTGCCAGGCCTTGGGCTTGAACTCATGACCTGGGCTCTGTCCTGAGCTTCTTTTGCTCAAAGGCTAGGACTCTACCACTTGAGCCACAAGGCCACTCCAGCCTTTTCTATGTATGCGGTACTAAGGAATCAAACCCAGGGCTTCATGCATGGTAGGCAAGCACTCTACCAGTAAGCCACATTCCCAAAAGGCCTACTTCATATTCAGTATTTATAAGTGAGATGCAGTAGAGTACACGTGATTCTGTTGGCATAGCTGTAGCAATAGGGAACAAGTTATAAAGAGAAAGAGTGAGACTCCTCTTCCTGCCTTGATAATAGTTCCTGGAATTGCATATTTCAGAATTACATAGATGTTTCTAGTATCTACTTTAACATGGTGCAACTTAATATTTTAATGATATGCCTTTTCATAATGCCAACATCTGAGAAAACACTGAAAGAGTTCTGATCTTCCTTGGCACTATTTTTACAGTAACCTGGGTTTGGGTCACTCTCTTACAGACCAGTTTTAGCCGTTGAAGCTGTCTGTACTATGATATTAAGGACCAAATAATAGTTGCTGAACTCTTACTCATCAGAATTGTTCAAGTCTCACCGCATGGTCGCCTCCTTGCTTGTCATGCTTGGTTGCAGCGCCAACTGACAATGCCAGATATATAAAAATTAAGTGTTCAGGAGCTGAGAATGTGGCTTAGTGGCAGAATGCATGAAGCCCTGGGTTTGATTACTCAGTACCACATAAACAGAAAAAGTTGGAACTGAAGCCCCAGAACTAGCAAACAAAAAAAGAAAAATCAACCCTAAAATTCATATGGAAGCCTGAAAGACCCTTTCTAGACAAAGCAATCCTGGGCAAAACAGAGCAATGCTAGAGTAAAATTATCACAATGTCCAACTTTATACCACAGCACCAGAAAAACAAACAGTATGGTTTCAGCACAAAGCAGACACGTGAGTCAATAGAGTAAGAGAGAAGATACTGAAAAATTGAAACAAATGATTCTGGGGAAAACACTGAAGATTGACCAGACCTTTATCCCTTACCCCATTCAAAAATCAACTTCACAAGGCTCAATGACCCAAAAACTTGAATCTGCTAAGGAAAATATAGGGAAAACACTTCAAGACAAAAACCTTGACAAAGGTTTTCTAAATAGGACTTGAATAATGGCGCTCTCCTGGCAAAAAACCGGTTAGTGTATAGTATACACATGACTCCAATAGCTCAGGAAATAAGAACCAGACCTGACAAATGGAAATTGCATCAAATTCTAAAACACTGCACAATAGAAAAAAGTAATAACTGCCTACCAAAAGAGGAAACCTTTGCCATATATTCATCCAAGGGGAGATTTATACCTAGCACAGAGAAACATCTCAAAAAAAATAAGCGAAACAATAAAACAGCAATCCATCTAGATCTAAATTTCATCAGCACATGATACATTATACCAAAGGAGAATACTCTTAGGAGAGGAACCCAAAGGCACAATGCTTACAGACCTCTGATCATATAAAATAATATTTATAGAAATGAACTCCAAAAAAGAACTTTATAATTACAATAAAAATATTTTAAAGGATAATACAATCAATACAAATGGGGACAGGCATAGTGGCTCATAAATGTAATCCAAGCTACTCAGAAAGCAGAAATGGAGATGGTCACAGTTCAAGACCAGGCTGAACACAACAAAAAAACGATGTGATTTCAATGAAAAAACTAGGTATAGATTGCTTGTATCCCTCATACTTCCTCATTCTTTAGTAGTTGCCTTCCCCCATTTGGTTGTCAGGAAGGTTTTAACTTTCTTATTTTCTTTAAGTAGGTACACAAAAGAAGTTTCAACATGTCACTTTGTAAGTATAATGCATTTTGATCAATATCCCTTTTTATCATCTCTCCCAATCCATCCAATCCTCTCAAGTAACCTAGTACCATTTTCATATATGTACATTTCATATATATGTATTCTCTGTTCATCTGCCCCCATCCCTTGACCTCAGCCTCTTTCAAGAACACATTCAGCTTCCTGATACTCATTTTGTTAAGATGTAAGCCAGTTGTTCAAAGGAGTTATGCCACTGGAATCTTCCCTTGTATATACTGCACAACTTAATGTGTTTTTATATATAGGCCTATGCTATATATGTTTACATATAAAATTTAGATCTAATTTCCACATGAGAGAAAAAATGTGTCTCTCGTCTCCAATTCTAACTTACTTCATTTAACAATTTTTTCATGCAGTTTTTAGTTTATTAGCTTATCCTGCCATGTGCAAGTTGTATAGGCTATAATGCCCTATTCACTTGCTGTCCTACTAGCTCATTACTAGTAAATAGATTCTATTAACTCCATTAGTTTTATTTGATTTCCCTTTTAGAAGTATTAAGGTTTAAACTCAGGGCTTTGTATTTGATAGGCAGGTAACTCTATTGTTGAGCGTTGCCTACAATCCTATTATTTCCATTTTATAAATAATAAAACAAAGGCACAAAAAGATTAGCCTCTGAGAAGTTAAAAGGCAGTAAGGAGTGGAGCAGGGATTCAAATGCAACCATATTGGTTCTGAAAGATACATAATGACTCACCACTTTTTCTAGGTTGTTTGTCTCTGTTATTATTGTTTGGGTCCTAGGAATTGAACCCAGGGCCTCATATATGCTAAACACATGGTCTATCAATAAGCTACAACCCCAACTCAATCCTTTGCAATCCTATCTTTACTTCCTGAGTTCTGGGATTACAGTGAGCACTACCATGTCCAGCAAGAACCTATAAATGTTGTTTGTTTGTTTTAAGTTAAGCATAAGGCTGTGTGTGTGGCTTAGTGGTAGAGTGCTTCCCTAGCTTGCATGAGTGTTAGCCTAGAACAAAACAAAAAACTCAGAACAGTGCCCAGGCCCTGAGTCCAAGCCCCAGGACTGGCAAAAAAAGAAAAAAAATTCAAGCTGGGTGTCCATGACCCACACCTGTAATCCTATCTTCTCAGGAGGCTGACTGGTGAGGATGGCAATTCAAAGCCAGCCCAGACAGAAAAGACATCATGAGGGTCTTATCTCTAATTAACTACTCAAAAGCCAGAAATGGAGCTGTGACGCAAAGTACCAAAAGAGCTCAGGAACAGCACCCAGAGCCCAGGCAGTTCAAGCCTCTTAACCAACAAAAAAGTAATAATAATAATTATTATTCAATTATTCAATAGCTTAGGTATCAAGGAAATGAAAGTCAAAACTACACACAAATTTTCTCCCCCCTGTCATAATTGCTATCTTTGTTTTGTATTGTTGCCTGTCCTGGGGCTTGGGCTCAGGGCCTAAAGCAATAACCCTGGCTGCCTTTTTGCTCAAGGCTAACACTTTGCCACTTGAGCCACAGCACTACTTCTGGCTTTTTCTCTTTATGTGGTGCTAAGGAATTAAACCCAGGGCTTCATGCATGCAAGGCGAGCACTCCACCACGAAGCCATGTTCCTAGCACCCATATTGCTATCTTAAGAAAACAAAAAAGGGCTGGGAATGTGGTTTAGTGGTAGAGTGCTTGTTTTGGCCTGCACGAAGCCCTGGGTTCGATTCCTCTGTACCACATAAACAGAAAAGGCCAAAAGTGGCACTGTGGCTCAAATAGTAGAGCTCTAGATTTGGGCACCTAGAAGCTCAAGGACAAAGCTCAGGCCCTGAGTTTAAGCCCCAGGCCAGGCCAGGCCAGGTCAGGCAGAAATGGGAGGGGGGAGAGGGGTTAGGAGAAAGGAAGAAAACCAAAAAAAACCACAAATGTCGATAAGAATATAGGAAAAGAGAAATCCTTATTCACAACTTCTAGGGAAATCAGTATGAAAAAAACAATAGAATTTGCAAGCCAGGTGCTGGTAACACATACCTGTAATCCTAACTACTCATGAAGCTGAAATCTGAGGACTGCAGTTTGAAGGCAGTCCACACAGAAAATTCCATGAGATTCATCTCCCATAAACCACCAGAAAGGCAGGATTGGAAGTATGGCTCAAGTGGTATAATTCCAGTCTAAAGGGGGGAAAAAAAGGAAAGCAAGAGCCAGAGGTTCTGCTATGGGCACTAAGAAAAATAAATCAAACTTCATATGATCAAGCAATACCACACCTCAGCAGAAAGTTAAATCAGCTTACTCTGAAGAAAAAGCCCACCTGGACAACCATATTTATTTATCCCTGCATTAATCACAGGGGCCAAATTATGGAATTAGTCCAGGTGGTCTATCATGGGTAAATAAAGAAAATGTCATACTTAGACACAATAGAGTTTTACTCTGCCATAAAGAACAGTAAAATTAAGTTGTATGAGGCTCAATGGATGAAACTAAATATATTTAGCAAATATTAGATAAGTACTTCCTATTTTATAAATGTGGAATTTAGAAGAAAAACAAAGGCCATGAGATGGGCACCAGTAGCTCACATTTGTAATCCTAGCTACTCAGGAGGCTGAGATCTGAGTATCACAGTTTGAAGCCATCCCAGGCACGAAAGTTGCCATGAGACTTTATCTCCAATAAAGCCCTCAAAAACCAGAAGAGGTGCTGTGGCTCAAGTGATATAGGGCTAGTTTTGAGCACAAAAGAAGCTCAGGGACGGTGCCCAGGCCCTGAGTTCAAGCCCTACAACTGACAGAAAAAAAAAGCAATGAAAGTAAAGTAGGATTGTTAGTAATATGGGAAGGGAATTTGAAAAGTGTCTAGGTTATAAGAAAGGGTAACTGAGGGAGTAAATATGATCCAAGTATGTTATATGCATATAGGAATATGTCATGATGAAATTGGAAGAACACAAAAATAAGCAAACGAAAAAAAACAAAAAATAAAATGAAAAATCCATATCCCAAAACCAAAAAATGAAAACCACCATACCAACAAAGAAGGACACTATGTCCAGTACTATGCCCAACAGGTCATAAAAGAACAAGATAGGTGGTCTCACCATATGTGGGTCTACCAGGTCACTTACCAAACAGCCCTCCTACAGGGAGGCTGCAGCCAGTTTCTGAAATTCCATCCCTGTGACCCTTTGTGAGGTCAGAGTAGGAGTGGGCCCGGCCTATGGCCATTTTCTTACTTTTTGTCCTTGATACCTAATTCACTTTGTAATAAAAATATAACTTCAGAGGCTATAGGCTCTGCTGGGTTGTGGATTGGCATTTACTTATGGAGAAATTAAAACATACAGAATGCTTCAATGGTAATTTCATTTGGTAATCGAGTCATGTATAGTAACTTCTTAGCTTTTGAAGATGTCATAGTAAACCAGGTTCCAGTGGCTCATGCCTATAATCCTAGCTACTCAGGAGGCTGAGATCTGATGGATGGCAGTTCATAGCTAGCCTGGGCAGCAAAGTCTATAAAATCCCATCTACAATTAACCAACAAAATGCTGGACAGGAGCCATGGCTCTAGTGATAGTATCAGTTACATGCATAAGTCAGTATTTAAGCCCTGGCACTGGCAAAAAAAAAAAAAAAAAACGAAAAAAACAAAAACAAACGAAAAACCACCTATCTACCTTTAACTTTTTGTTCTTGAAATTAAGATTGAATAATGTGGGGAGGGAACAGCCAAGGGGAAAAAGGGTTGATTAGTGTTTACAAGGCTGGTGGCCATTTTTTCCAGTCATAGGGCTTGAACTTAGGGCCTAGGTGCTGTCCCTCAGCTTTTATGCTCAAAACTAGTACTCTACCATCTTGAGGCACTGCTCCACTCCCAGTTTTCTGGTTATTGAGATAAGAGTCTCACAGACCTTACTGCCTGGGCTGGCTTTGAACTGTGATCCATAGCTCTCAGCCTCCTGAGTAGCTAGGGTTACAGATGTGAGCCACTAGCACCCAGCTAGGATGGTGACATTTCACTAGAATTGTGATACTTTAACAAAATGCTCTGCTGACTAAGACACAGCACATGTTAATATTTAAGGAGCTGATAAGAGGGATTTCATAATCATTGCCCCATAATAATATCATTGCTCACATTAGAAACCTTGGGGCCCAGATGGCAGTAGGCTGACATATTCAAAATGATTTTTACAAACAACATTGGGAGCCAAGAACCCTATAGGCAGCAAGTGTGTCCCTCCAACAGAAGGCATTTCTAGGGGTCCCAGTCCCTTCATGCTACTGTAACAAAATCCATCACACTGTGTAATTCATGAATAGAAATTGATTCCTCAGACCAGATCAGACTCCTCAGGTCAGATAATGGGAGAAAGATCAGTGTGTGGAGTTATCTGCCAATATCCCAAGGCTTCAACATGGAAGAGATATTTTCACACACGTGTATTGTGACTACAGAAGATCAGTGACATAATTTGTATAAGTACAATCATTATCAAGATGAAGTCTGACAAAAGATGTGTTTATAAGCGATTTTAGTTATGGAAACAATTGTTATATCACAGTTGTAACTACTTTCAACGTCCCATGTGTATCTGTAGCTTCTATTATTGATGTTCTTGTATCAGCTTCCTGTGGTTGTACCTACATTATCTCTGTAATCTTATCTGAGTATATTGGAAACCGTGTATACTGGTATTGGAACTAGGAAATTGAAAGGGAATACCAAAATTGAGAGAGACAGGGTAAAAAAAAAGACAAACAACTACAAAAGCAATACTTGCAAAACTGTTTGGTGTAAGTGAACTGACACCTGGGGCGGGGGGAAGGGAAAGGGGAAAGAGGGAGGGGGGTATGAGGGACAAGGTAACAAACAGTACAAGAAATGTATCCAATGCCTAATGTATGAAACTGTAACCTCTCTGTACATCAGTTTGATATTAAAAATTTGAAAAAAAAAAAAGAATTTTAGAAATAGGCTTCAGCAGGCA